>NC_060127.1:221063769-221159796 GCF_021461395.2 Schistocerca americana
AGAAATTGCATCGGAATTAAATTCAAAAATCACAATGCCGACTTAAGTACAAGATGACTGACACTCTAACTTTCTATGATTTGAACTTCTTCTGTGAGTATAGTTTTAGATTCCGATGCTTCACTTCAGGTTTACTGAATCCCTTGGACCTTCTTATTGACGATGAAACACAGAGTTTGCATCCGAAATTAATACAAAGGGCACAATGCCGACTTAAGTACAAGAGGACTGACACTCTAACTTTCTTTGATTTGAACCTCTCCTGTGAGTCCAGTTTTAGATTCCGATGATTTATTTAAGGTTTACTGTATCCCTTGGACCTTCTTATTGGCGATGAAACAAAGAAATTGCATCCGAATTTAATACAAAAGGCACAATACCGAATTAGGTACAAGAGGAGAGACACTCTAACTTTTTATGATTTGAATCTCTCCTGTGAGTCCTGTTTTAGATTCCGATGCTTCACTTCAGTTTTACTGTATCCTTTGGATCTTCCTATTGACGATGAAACACAGAAATTGCATCGGAATTTAATACAAATCTCACAATGCCGACTTAAGTACAAAAGGACTGACACTCTCACTTTCTATGATTTGAACCTCTCCTGTGAGTCCAGTTTAAGATTCCGATGCTTCACTTCAGGTTTACTGTATACCTTGCGCCTTCTTATTGACGATGAAACACAGAAATTGCATCCGAATTTAATACAAATGCCACAATGCCGACATAAGTACAAGAGGACTGACACTCTCACTTTCTATGATTTGAACCTCTCCTGTGAGTCCAGTTTTAGATTCCGATGCTTCACTTCAGGTTTACTGTATACCTTGCACCTTCTTATTGACGATGAAACACAGAGTTTGCATCCGAATTTAATACAAAAGGCACAATGTCGACTTAAATACAAGAGGACTGACACTCTAACTTTCTATGATTTAAACCTCTCCTGTGAGTCCAGTTTTGGATTCCGATGCTTCACTTCAGGTTTACTGTATCTCTTGGACCTTCTTATTGACGATGAAACACAGAAATTGCATCCGAATTTAATACAAAAGGCACAATAGCGACTTAAGTACAAGAGGACTGACACTCTCACTTTCTATGATTTGAACTTCTCCTGTGAGTCCAGTTTTAGATTCCGATGCTTCACTTCAGGTTTACTGTATACCTTGCACGTTCTTATTGACGATGAAACACAGAAATTGCATCCGAATGTAATACAAAAGGCACAATGCCAACTTAAGTACAAGAGGAATGACATTCTAGCTTTCTATGATTAGAACCCCTCCTGTGAGTCCACTTTTAGATTCCTATGCTTCACTTCAGGTTTACTGTATCCCTTGGACCTTCTTATTGACAATGAAACACAGAAATAGCATCGGAATTAAATTAAACAGGCACAATGCTGACTTAAGTAAAAGAGGACTGACACTCGAACTTTCTATGATATGAACCTCTCGTGTGAGTCCAGTTTTAGATTCCGATGCTTCACTTCAGGTTTACTGTATCCCTTGGACCTTCTTATTGACGATGAAACACAGATATTGCATCCGAATTTAATACAAATGGCACAATGCCGACTTAAGTACAAAAGGACTGACACTCTCACTTTCTATGATTTGAACCTCTCCTGTGAGTCCAGTTTAAGATTCCGATGCTTCACTTCAGGTTTACTGTATACCTTGCGCCTTCTTATTGACGATGAAACTCAGAAAATGCATCGGAATTAAATTCAAAAGGCACAATGCCGTCTTAAGTACAAGAGGACTGCCACTCTCACTTTCTATGATTTGAACCTCTCCTGTGATTCCAGTTTTAGATTCCGATGCTTCACTTCAGGTTTACTGTATCCCTTGGACCTTCTAATTGACGATGAAACACAGAAATTGCATCCGAATTTAATACAAAAATCACAATGGCGACTTAAGTACAAGAGGACTGACACTCTCACTTTCTATGATTTGAACATCTCCTGTGAGTCCAGTTTTAGATTCCGATGCTTCACATCAGGTTTACTGTATCCCTTGGACCTTCTTATTGACGATGAAACACAGAAATTGCATCGGAATTAAATTCAAAAGGCACAATGCCGACTTAAGTACAAGAGGACTGACACTCTAACTTTCTATGATTTGAACCTCTCGTGTGAGTCCAGTTTTAGATTCCGATGCTTCACTTCAGGTTTGCTGTATACCTTGCACCATCTTATTGACGATGAAACACAGAAATTGCATCCGAATTTAATGCAAAAGGCACAATGCAGACTTAAGTCCAAGAGGACTGACATTCTAACTTTCTATGATTTGAACCTTTCCTGTGAGTCCAGTTTTAGATTCCGATGCTTCACTTCAGGTTTACTATATCCCTTGGACCTTCTTATTGACGATGAAACACAGAGTTTGCATCCGAATTTAGTACAAGAGGCACAATGCCGACTTAAGTACAAGAGGACTGACAGTCTAACTTTCTATGATTTGAACCTCTCCTGTGAGTCCAGTTTTAGATTCCGATGCTTCACCTCAGGTTTACTGTATCTCTTGGACATTCTTATTGACGATGAAACACAGAAATTGCATCCGAATTTAATATAAATGGCACAATGCCGACTTAAGTACAAGAGGGCTGACACTCTGACATTCTATGATTTGAACCTCTTTTGCGAGTCCAGTTTTAGATTCCGATGTTTCACGTAATGTTTACTGTATCCCTTGGACCTTCTTATTGATGATGAAACACAGAAATTGCATCCGAATTTAATACAAAAGGCACAATACCGACCTAAGTACAAGAGGAGTGACACTCTAACTTTCTATGATTTCAATCTCTCCTGTGAGTCCAGTTTTTTATTCCGATGCTTCTCTTCAGGTTTACTGTATCCCTTGGACCTTCTTATTGACGATGTAACACAGAAATTGGATCCGAATTTAATACAAAAATCACAATGGCGATAAAGTACAACAGGACTGACACTCTCCCTCTCTATGATTTGAACCTCTCCTGTGAGTCCAGTTTTTGATTCCGATGCTTCACTTCAGGTTTACTGTATCCCTTGGACCTTCTTATTGATGATGAAACACAGAAATTGCATCCGAATTTAATACAAATTCCACATTGCCGACTTAATTACAAGAGGACTGACACTCTCACTTTCTATGATTTGAACCTCTCCAGTGAGTCCAGTTTTAGATTCCGATGCTTCTCCTGATGTTTACTGTATACCTTGCACCTTCTTATTGACGATGAAACACAGAAATTGCATCCGAATTCAATGCAAAAGGCACAATACCGACTTACGTACAAGAGGTCTGACATTCTAACTTTCTATGATTTGAACCTTTCCTGTGAGTCCAGTTTTAGATTCCGATGCTTCACTTCACGTTTACTGTATACCTTGCACCTTCTGATTGACGATGAAACACAGAAATTGCATCCGAATTTAATACAAAACGACAATGCCGACTTAAGGACAAGAGGACTGACATTCTAACTTTCTATGATTAGAACCTCTCCTGTGAGTCCTGATTTAGATTCCCATGCTTCACTTCAGGTTTACCGTATCCCTTGGACCTTCTTATTGACAACGAAACACAGAAATAGCATCGGAATTAAATTATAAAGGCACAATGCCGACATAAGTAAAAGAGGACTGACACTCTAACTTTCTATGATTTGAAACTCTCCTGTGAGTCCAGTTTTAGGTTCCGATGCTTCACTTCAGTTTTACTGTATCCCTTGGACCTTTTTATTGACGATGAAACACAGAAATTGCATCCAAATTTAATACAAATGGCATAATGTCGACTTAAGTACAAGAGGATCGACACTCTCACTATCTATGCCATGAACCTCTCCTGTGAGTCCAGTTTTTGATTCCGATGCTTCACTTCAGGTTTACTGTATACCTTGCACCTTCTTATTGACGATAAGACAGAGAGTTTGCATCCGAATTTAATACAAAAGGCACAATGCGGACTTAAATACAAGAGGACTGACACTCTAACTTTCTATGATTTGAACCTCTCCTGTGAGTCCAGTTTTGGATTCCGATGCTTCACTTCAGGTTTACTGTATCCCTTGGACCATCTTATTGACGATGAAACACAGAAATTTCATTCGAATTTAATACAAATGGCACAATGCCGACTTAAGTACAAGAGAACTGACACTCTCACTTTCTATGATTTGAACCTCTCCAGTGAGTCCAGTTTTAGATTCCGATGCTTCTCTTCAGGTTTACTGTATACTGTGCACCTCCTTATTGACGATGAAACACAGAAATTGCATCCGAATTCAATACAAAAGGCACAATGCCGACTTAAGTACAAGAGGACAGACATTCTAACTTTCTATGATTTGAACCTCTCCTGTAAGTCCAGTTTTAGAGTCCGATGCATCACTTCAGGTTTACTGTATCCCTTGGACCTTCTTATTGACGATGAAACACAGAAATTGCATCGGAATTAAATTCAAATGGCACAATGCTGACTTAAGTACAAGAGGACTGACGCTCTAACTTTCTATGATTTGAACCTTTCCTGTGAGTCCAGTTTTAGATTCCGATGCTTCACTTCAGGTTTACTATATCCCTTGGACCTTCTTATTGACGATGAAACACAGAGTTTGCATCCGAATTTAATACAAGAGGCACAATGCCGACTTAAGTACAAGAGGACTGACACTCTAACTTTCTATGATTTCAACCTCTCCTGTGAGTCAAGTTTTTGATTCCGATGCTTCACTTCAGGTTTACTGTATCCCTTGGACCTTGTTATTGACGATGAAACCCAGAAATTGCACCCGAATTTAATACAAGTGGCACAATGCCGACTTCAGTACAAAAGGACTGACACTCTCACTTTCTATGATTTTAAACTCTCCTGTGAGCCCAGTTTTAGCTTCCGATGCTTCACTTCAGGTTAAGTGTATCCCTTGGACCTTCTTATTGACGATGAAACACAGAAATTGCATCGGAATTAAATTCAAAAATCACAATGCCGACTTAAGTACAAGATGACTGACCCTCTAACTTTCTATGATTTGAACTTCTTCTGTGAGTCCAGTTTTAGATTCCGATGCTTCACTTCAGGTTTACTGAATCCCTTGGACCTTCTTATTGACGATGAAACACAGAGTTTGCATCCGAAATTAATACAAAAGGCACAATGCCGACTTAAGTACAAGAGGACTGACACTCTAACTTTCTTTGATTTGAACCTCTCCTGTGAGTCCAGTTTTAGATTCCGATGCTTCACTTCAGGTTTACTATATCCCTTGGACCTTCTTATTGACGACGAAACACAGAGTTTGCACCCGAATTTAATACAAGAGGCACAATGCCGACTTAAGTACAAGATGACTGACCCTCTAACTTTCTATGACTTGAACTTCTTCTGTGAGTCCTGATTTAGATTCCCATGCTTCACTTCAGGTTTACCGTATCCCTTGGACCTTCTCATTGACAACGAAACACAGAAATAGCATCGGAATTAAATTCAAAAGGCACAATGCCGACATAAGTAAAAGAGGACTGACACTCTAACTTTCTATGATTTGAAACTCTCCTGTGAGTCCAGTTTTAGATTCCGATGCTTCACTTCAGTTTTACTGTATCCCTTGGACCTTTTTATTGACGATGAAACACAGATATTGCATCCAAATTTAATACAAATGGCATAATGTCGACTTACGTACAAGAGGACCGACACTCTCACTTTCTATGCCTTGAACCTCTCCTGTGAGTCCAGTTTTAGATTCCGATGCTTCACTTCAGGTTTACTGTATACCTTGCACCTTCTTATTGACGATAAGACAGAGAGTTTGCATCCAAATTTAATACAAAAGGCACAATGCGGACTTAAATACAAGAGGACTGACACTCTAACTTTCTATGATTTGAACCTCTCCTGTGAGTCCAGTTTTGGATTCCGATGCTTCACTTCAGGTTTACTGTATCCCCTGGACCTTCTTATTGACGATGAAACACAGAAATTGCATCGGAATTAAATTCAAAAGGCACAATGCTGACTTAAGTACAAGAGGACTGACGCTCTAACTTTCTATGATTTGAACCTTTCCTGTGAGTCCAGTTTTAGATTCCGATGTTTCACTTCAGGTTTACTATATCCCCTGGACCTTCTTATTGACGATGAAACACAGAGTTTGCATCCGAATTTAATACAAGAGGCACAATGCCGACTTAAATACAAGAGGACTGACACTCTAACTTTCTATGATTTGAACCTCTCCTGTGAGTCAAGTTTTTGATTCCGATGCTTCACTTCAGGTTTACTGTACCCCTTGGACCTTGTTATTGACGATGAAACCCAGAAATTGCACCCGAATTTAATACAAATGGCACAATGCCGACTTAAGTACAAAAGGACTGACACTCTCACTTTCTATGATTTGAACCTCTCCTGTGAGCCCAGTTTTAGCTTCCGATGCTTCACTTCAGGTTAAATGTATCCCTTAGACCTTCTTATTGACGATGAAACACAGAAATTGCATCGGAATTAAATTCAAAAATCACAATGCCGACTTAAGTACAAGATGACTGACCCTCTAACTTTCTATGATTTGAACTTCTTCTGTGAGTCCAGTTTTAGATTCCGATGCTTCACTTCAGGTTTACTGAATCCCTTGGACCTTCTTATTGACGATGAAACACAGAGTTTGCATCCGAAATTAATACAAAAGGCACAATGCCGACTTAAGTACAAGAGGACTGACACCCTAACTTTCTTTGATTTGAACCTCTCCTCTGAGTCCAGTTTTAGATTCCGATGATTTATTTAAGGTTTACTGTATCCCTTGGACCTTCTTATTGACGATGAAACACAGAAATTGCATCCGAATTTAATACAAAAGGCACAATACCGAATTAGGTACAAGAGGAGAGACACTCTAACTTTCTATGATTTGAATCTCTCCTGTGAGTCCAGTTTTAGATTCCGATGCTTCACTTCAGTTTTACTGTATCCTTTGGATCTTCCTATTGACGATGAAACACAGAAATTGCATCGGAATTAAATTCAAAAGGCACAATGCCGACCTAAGTAGAAGAGAACTGACACGCTCACTTACTATGATTTGAACCCCTCTTGTGAGTCCAGTTTTAGATTCCGATGCTTCACTTCAGTTTTACTGTATCCCTTGGACCTTCTTATTGACGATGAAACACAGAAGTTGCATTCGAGTTTAATACAAAAGGCACAATGGCGACTTAAGTACAAGAGGACAGACACTCTCACTTTCTATGATTTGAACCTCTCCTGTGAGTCCAGTTTCAGATTCCGATGCTTCACTTCAGGTTTACTGTATACCTTGCACCTTCTTATTGACGATGAAACACAGAGTTTGCATCTGAATTTAATACAAAAGGCACAATGCCGACTTAAATACAAGAGGACTGACACTCTAACTTTATATGATTCAAACCTCTCCTGTGAGTCCAGTTTTGGATTCCGATGCTTCACTTCACGTTTACTGTATCCCTTGGACCTTCTTATTGACGATGAAACACAGAAATTGCATCCGAATTTAATACAAAAGGCACAATGGCGACTTAAGTACAAGTGGACAGACACTCTCACTTTCTATGATTTGAACCTCTCCTGTGAGTCCAGTTTTAGATTCCGATGCTTCACTTCAGGTTTACTGTATACCTTGCACCTTCTTATTGACGATGAAACACAAAAAATTGCATCCGAATGTAATACAAAAGGCACAATGCCAACTTAAGTACTAGAGGAATGACATTCTAACTTTCTATGATTAGAACCCCTCGTGTGAGTCCACTTTTAGATTCCTATGCTTCACTTCAGGTTTACTGTATCCCTTGGACCTTCTTATTGACAATGAAACACAGAAATAGCATCGGGATTAAATTCAAAAGGCACAATGCTGACTTAAGTAAAAGAGGACTGACACTCGAACTTTCTATGATTTGAACCTCTCCTGTGAGTCCAGTTTTAGATTCCGATGCTTCACTTCAGGTTTACTGTATCCCTTGGACCTTCTTATTGACGATGAAACACAGATATTGCATCCGAATTTAAGACAAATGGCACAATGCCGACTTAAGTACAAGAGGACTGACACTCTCACTTTCTATGATTTGAACCTCTCCTGTGAGTCCAGTTTTAGATTCCGATGCTTCACTTCAGGTTTACTGTATTCCTTGCACCTTCTTATTGACGATGAAACACAGAAATTGCATCCGAATGTAATACAAAAGGCACAATGCCGACTTAAGTACAAGAGGACTGACATTCTAACTTTCTATGATTTGAACCTCTCCTGTGAGTCCACTTTTAGATTCCGATGCTTCACTTCAGGTTTACTGTATCCCTTGGACCTTCTTATTGACGATGAAACACAGAAGTTGCATTCGAATTTAATACAAATGGCACAATTCCGACTTAAGTACAAGAGGACAGACACTCTCACTTTCTATGTTTCGAACCTCTCCTGTGAGGTCAGATTTAGATTCCGATGCTTCACTCCAGGTTTACTGTATACCTTGCACCTTCTTATTGATGATGAAACACAGAAATTGCATCGGAATTAAATTCAATAGGCACAATGCCGTCTTAAGTACAAGAGGACTGACACTCTCACTTTCTATGATTTGAACTTCTCCTGTGAGTCCAGTTTTAGATTCCGATGCTTCACTTCAGGTTTACTGTATCCCTTGGACCTTCTTATTGACGATGAAACACAGAAATTGCATCGGAATTAAATTCAAATGCCACAATGCCGACTTAAGTACAAGAGGACTGACAATCTAACATTCTATGTTTTGAACCTCTCCTGTGAGTCCGGTTTTAGATTCCAATGCTTCACTGCAGGTTTACTGTATCCCTTGGACCTTCTTATTGACGATGAAACACAGAGTTTGCATCCGAAATGCCGACTTAAGTACAAGAAGACTGACACTCTAATTTTCTATGATTTGAACCTGTCCTGTGAGTCCAGTTTTGGATTCCGATGCTTCCCCTCTGGTTTACTGCATCCTTGGACCTTCTTATTGACTTTGAAACACTGAAATTGAATCAAAATTTTATACAAATGGCACAATGCCGACTTAAGTACAAGAGGGCTGACTCTCTCACTTTCTATGATTCGAACCTCTCCTGTGAGGTCAGATTTAGATTCCGTTGCTTCACTTCAGGTTTACTGTATCCCTTGGACCTTCTTATTGACGATAAAACACAGAAATCGCATCCGTATTTAATACAAATGGCACAATGCCGACTTAAGTACAAGAGGACTGACAGTCTCACATTCTATGATTTGAACCTCTCCTGTGAGACCGGTTTTAAATTCCGATGCTTCAATTCAGGTTTACTGTATACCTTGCACTTTCTTATTGACGATGAAACATAGAAATTCCATCGGAATTTAATACAAAAAGCACAATGCCGACTTAAGTAAAAGAGGACTGACACTCTAACTTTCTGTCATTTCAACCTCTCCTGTGAGTCCAGTTTTAGATTCCGATGCTTCACTTCAGCTTTACTGTATCCCTTGGACCTTCTTATTGACGATGAAACACAGATATTGCATCGGAATTTAATACAAAAGGCACAATGCCGACTTAAGTAAAAGACGACTGACACTCTGACATTCTATGATTTGAACCTCTCCTGCGAGTCCAGTTTTAGATTCCGATGCTTCACGTAATGTTTACTGTATCCCTTGGACCTTCTTATTGACGATGAAACACAGAAATTGCATCCGAATTTAATACAAAAGGCACAATACCGACTTAAGTACAAGAGGAGTGACACTCTAACTTTCTATGATTTGAATCTCTCCTGTGAGTCCTGTTTTTGATTCCGATGCTTCACTTCAGGTTTACTGTATCCTTTGGACCTTCTTATTGACGATGAAACACAGAAATTGCATCGGAATTAAATTCAAAAGGCACAATGCCGACCTAAGTAGAAGAGGACTGACACTCTCACTTTCTATGAGTTGAACCTCTCCTGTGAGTCCAGTTTTAGATTCCGATGCTTCACTTCATGTTTACTGTATACCTTGCACCTTTTTATTGACGATGAAACATAGTAATTGCATCGGAATTTAATACAAAAGGCACAATGCCGACTTCAGTACAAGAGGACTGACACTCTAACTTTCTATGATTTGAACCTCTCCTGTGAGTCCAGTTTTAGATTCCGATACTTCACTTCAGGTTTATTGTATCTGTTGGACATTCTTATTGACGATGAAACACAGAAATTGCATCCGAATTTAATACAAATGCCACAATGCCGACTTAAGTACAAGAGGACTGACACTCTCACTTTCTATGATTGGAACATTTCCTGTGAGTCCAGTTTTTGATTCCGATGCTTCACTTCAGATTTACTGTATCCTTTGGACCTTCTTTTTGACGATGAAACACAGAAATTGCATCGGAGTTAAATTCAAAAGGCACAATGCCGACCTAAGTAGAAGAGGACTGACACTCTCACTTTCTATTATTTAAAGCTCTCCTGTGAGTCCAGTTTTAGTTTCCGATGCTTCACTTCAGGTTTACTGTATCTCTTGGACCTTCTTATTGACGATGAAACACAGAAATTGGTCCCGAATTTAATACAAATGGCAAAATGCCGACTTAAGTACAAGAGGATTGACACTCCCACTTTCTATGATTTGAACCTCTCCTGTGAGTCCAGTTTCAGATTCCGATGCATCACTTCAGGTTTACTGTATCCCATGGACCTTCTAATTGACGTTGATACACAGCGATAGCATCCGAATGTAATACAAAAGTCACAATGCCGACTTAAGTACAAGAGGACTGACGCTCTTACTTTCTATGATTTGAATCTCTCCTGTGAGTCCAGTTTTAGATTCCGATGTTTCACTTCAGGTTTACTGTATTCCTTGGACCGTCTTATTGACTATGAAACACAGGAATTGCATCCGAATTTAATACAAAAGGCACAATGCCGACTTAAGTACAAGAGGACTGACACTCTAACTATCTATGATTTGAACCTGTCCTGTGAGTCCAGTTTTGGATTCCGATGCTTCACTTCAGGTTTACTGTATCCCTTGGACCTTCTTATTCACGATGAAACACAGAAATTGCATCCGAATTTAATACAAAAGGCACAATGGCGACTTAAGTACAAGAGGACTGACACTCTCACTTTCTATGATTTGAACCTCTCCTGTGAGTCCAGTTTTAGATTCCGATACTTCCCATCAGGTTTACTGCACCCTTGGACCTTATTATTGACTTTGAAACACAGAAATTGCATCCAAATTTAATACAAATGGCACAATGCCGACTTAAGTACAAGAGGACTGACACTCTCACTTTCTATGATTTGAACTTCTCCTGTGAGTCCAGTTTTAGATTCCGATGCTTCACTTCAGGTTTACTGTATCCCTTGGACCTTCTTATTGACGATGAAACACAGAAATTGCATCGGATTAAAATTCAAAACGCACAATGCCGACTTAAGTACAAGAGGACTGACAATCTAACTTTCTATGTTTTGAACCTCTCCTGTGAGTCCGGTTTTAGATTCCGATGCTTCACTTCAGGTTTACTGTATCCCTTGGACCTTCTTATTGACGATGAAACACAGAGTTTGCATCCGAATTTAATACAAAAGGCACAATGCCGACTTAAGTACAAGAGGACTGACACCCTAACTACCTATGATTTGAACCTGTCCTGTGAGTCCAGTTTTGGATTCCGATGCTTCACTTCAGGTTTACTGTATCCCTTGGACCTTCTTATTCACGATGAAACACAGAAATTGCATCCGAATTTAATACAAAAGGCACAATGGCGACTTAAGTACAAGAGGACTGACACTCTCACTTTCTATGATTTGAACCTCTCCTGTGAGTCCAGTTTTAGATTCCGATACTTCCCATCAGGTTTACTGCATCCCTTGGACCTTATTATTGACTATGAAACACAGAAATTGCATCCAAATTTAATACAAATGGCACAATGCCGACTTAAGTACAAGAGGGCTGACACTCTCACTTTCTATGATTCGAACCTCACCTGTGAGGTCAGGTTTAGATTCCGATGCTTCACTTCAGGTTTGCTGTATCCCTTGGACTTCTTATTGCCGATAAAACACAGAAATCGCATCCGTATTTAATACAAATGGCACAATGCCGACTTAAGTAAAAGAGGACTGACACTCTGACATTCTATGATTTGAACCTGTCCTGCGAGTCCAGTTTTAGATTCCGATGCTTCACTTAATGTTTACTGTATCCCTTGGACCTTCTTATTGACGATGAAACACAGAAATTGCATCCGAATTTAATACAAAAGGCACAATACCGACTTAAGTACAAGAGGAGTGACACTCTAACTTTCTCTGATTTGAATCTCTCCTGTGAGTCCTGTTTTTGATTCCGATGCTTCACTTCAGGTTTACTGTATCCTTTGGACCTTCTTATTGACGATGAAACACAGAAATTGCATCGGAATTAAATTGAAAAGGCACAATGCCGACCTAAGTAGAAGAGGACTGACACTCTCACTTCCTATGATTTGAACCTCTCCTGTGAGTCCAGTTTTAGATTCCGATGCTTCACTACAGGTTCACAGTATACCTTGCACCTTCTTATTGACGATGAAACTCAGAAATTGCAGCCGAATTTAATACAAAAGTACAATGCCGACTTAAGTACAAGAGGACTGACACTCTAACTTTCTATGATTTGAACCTCTCCTGTGAGTCCAGTTTAAGATTCCGATGCTTCACTTCAGGTTTATCGTATCCCTTGGACATTCTTATTGACGATGAAACACAGAAATTGCATACGAATTTAAAACAAATGCCACAATGCCGACTTAAGTACAAGAGGACTGACACTCTCACTTTCTATGATTTGAACCTTTCCTGTGGGTCCAGTTTTTGATTCCGATGCTTCACTTCAGGTTTACTGTATCCCTTGGACCTTCTTATTGACGATGAAATACAGAATTTTCATCGGAATTAAATTCAAAAGGCACAATGCCGACTTAAGTAAAAGTGGACTGACACTCTCATTTTCTATGATTTGAACCTCTCCTGTGAGTCCAGTCTTAGTTTCCAATGCGACATTCCAGGTTTACTGTATCCCTTGGACCTTCTTATTGACGATGAAACGCAGAAATTGCATCGAAATTAAATTCAAAAATCACAATGCAGAGTTAAGTACAAGAGGATTGAGACTCTAACCTCCTATGATTTGAATCTCTCCTGTGAGTTCAGTTTTAGATTCCGATGCTTCACTTCAGGTTTACTGTATCCCTTGGACCTTCTTATTGACGATGAAACACAGAAATTGCACCCGAATTTAATACAAATGGCACAATGCCGACTTAAGTACAAGAGGATTGACAGTCCCACTTTCTATGATTTGAACCTCTCCTGTGAGTCCAGTTCAGATTCCGATGCATCACTTCAGGTTTACTGTATCCCTTGGACCTTCTTATTGACGATGAAACACAGAAATTGCATCCGAATTTAATACAAAAGGCACAATGGCGGCTTAAATACAAGACTACTGACACTCTCACTTTTTATATTGTGAACCTCTCCTGTGAGTCTAGTTTCAGATTACGATGCTTCACTTCAGGTTTACTGCATACCTTGCACCTTCTTATTGACGATGAAACACAGAAATTGCATCGGAATTAAATTCAAAATGCACAATACCGACTTAACTACAAGAGGACTGACACTCTCACTTTTTATGATTTGAACCTCTCCTATGAGTCCAGTTTTAGATCCCGATGCTTCACTTCAGGTTTGCTGTATCCCTTGGACCTTTTTATTGACGATGAAACACAGAGTTTGCATCCAAATTTAACACAAAAAGTACAATGCCGACTTAAGTACAAGAGGACTGACGCTCTTACTTTCTATGATTTGAACCTCTCCTGTGTGTCCAGTTTTAGATTCCGATGTTTCACTTCAGGTTTACTGTATTCCTTGGACCATCTTATTGACTATGAAACACAGGAATTGCATCCGAAATTAATACAAATGGCACAATGCCAACTTAAGTACAAGAGGACTGACACTCTCTCTTTCTATGATTTGAACCTCTCCTGTGAGTCCAGTTTTAGATTCCGATGTTTCACTTCAGATTTACTGTATTCCTTGGACCGTCTTATTGACTATGAAAGACAGGAATTGCATCCGAATTTAATACAAATGGCACAATGCCATCTTAAGTACAAGAGGACTGACACTCTCTCTTTCTATGATTTGAACCTCTCCTGTGAGTCCGGTTTTAAATTCCGATGCTTAACTTCAGGTTTACTGTATCCCTTGGACCTTCTTATTGACGATGAAACACAGAAATTGCATTAGAATTTAATACAAAAGGCACAATGGCGACTTAAATACAAGACTACTGACACTCTCACTTTCTATATTGTGAACCTCTCCTGTGAGTCTAGTTTCAGATTACGATGCTTCACTTCAGGTTTACTGCATACCTTGCACCTTCTTATTGACGATGAAACACAGAAATTGCATCGGAATTAAATTCAAAATGCACAATACCGACTTAACTACAAGAGGACTGACACTCTCACTTTTATGATTTGAACCTCTCCTGTGAGTCCGGTTTTAAATTCCGATGCTTAACTTCAGGTTTACTGTATACCTTGCACCTTCTTATTGACGATGAAACATAGAAATTGCATCGGGATTTTATGCTAAAGCCACAATGCCGACTTAAATAAAAGAGGAGTAACACTCTAACTTTCTATGATTTGAACCTCTCCTGTGAGTCCAGTTCTAGATTCCGATGCTTCACTTCAGGTTTACTGTATCCCTTGGATCTTCTTATTGACGATGAAACACAGAAATTGCATCCGATTTTAATACAAATGGCACAATGTCGACTTAAGTACAAGAGGACTGACACTATCACTTTCTATGATTTGAACCTCTTCTGTGAGTCCAGTTTTAGATTCCGATGCTTCACTTCAGGTTTACAGTATACCTTGCACCTTCTTATTGACGATGAAACACAGAAATTGCAGCCGAATTAAATACAAAAGGTACAATGCCGACTTAAGTACAAGACGACTGACATTCTAACTTTCTATGATTTGAACCTCTCCTGTGAGTCCAGTTTTAGATTCCGATGCTTCACTTCAGGTTTACTGTATCCCTTGGACCTTCTTATTGACGATGACACACAGAAATTGCATCCGAATTTAATACAAAAGGCACAATGCCGACATAAGTAAAACAGGACTGACACTCTGACATTCTATGACTTGAACCTCTCCTGCGAGTCCAGTTTTAGATTCCGATGCTTCACTTAAGGTTTACTGTATCCCTTGGACCTTCATATTGACGATGAAACACAGAAATTGCATCCGAATGTAATACAAAAGGCACAATACCGACTCATGTACAAGAGGAGTGACACTCTCACTTTCTATGATTTGAACCTCTCCTGTGAATCCAGTTTTAGATTCCGATGCTTCACTTCAGTTTTACTGTATCCCTTGGACCTACTTATTGACGATGAAACACAGAAATTTCATCCGAATTTAATACAAATGCAACAATGCCGACTTAAGTACAAGAGGACTAACACTCTCACTTTCTATGATTTGAACCTCTCCTGTGAGTCCAGTCTTAGATTCTGATGCTTCACTCCAGGTTTACTGTATCCCTGGGACCTTCTTACTGACGATGAAACACAGAAATTGCATCCGAATTAAATTCCAAAAACCACAATACCGACTTAAGTACAAGAGGACTGACACTCTAACTTTCTATGATTTGAACCTCTCCTGTGAGTCTAGTTTTAGATTCCGATGCTTCACTTCAGATTTACTGTATCCCTTGGACCTTCTTATTGACGATGAAACACAGAATTTGCATCGGAAATAATATGAAAGCCACAATGCCGACTTAAGTACAAGAGGACTGACATTCTAACTTTCTATGATTTGAACCTCTCCTGTGAGTCCAGTTTCAGATTCCGAAGCATCACTTCAGGTTTACTGTATCCCTTGGACCTTCTAATTGACGATGAAACACAGAGTTTGCATCCGAATTTAATACAAAAGTCACAATGCCGACTTAAGTACAAGAGGACTGACACTCTAACTTTCTATGATTTGAATCTCTCCTGTGAGTCCAGTTTTTGATTCCGATGCTTCACTTCAGGTTTACTGTATCCTTTGGACCTTCTTATTGACGATGAAACATAGAAATTGCATCGGAATCAAATTCAAAAGGCACTATGCCGACCTAAGTAGAAGAGGACTGACATTCTCACTTTCTATGATTTGAACCTCTCCTGTGAGTCCAGTTTGAGATCCCGATGCTTCACTTCAGGTTTGCTGTATCCCTTGGACCTTTTTATTGGCGATGAAACACAGAGTTTGCATCCAAATTTAACACAAAATGTACAATGCCGACTTAAGTACAAGAGGACTGACGCTCTTACTTTCTATGATTTGAACCTCTCCTGTGAGTCCAGTTTTAGATTCCGATGTTTCACTTCAGGTTTACTGTATTCCTTGGACCGTCTTATTGACTATGATACACAGGAATTGCATCCGAATTTAATACAAATGGCACAATGCCGACTTAAGTACAAGAGGTCAGACTCTCTCACTTTCTATGATTCGAACCTCTCCTGTGAGGTCAGATTTAGATTCCGATGCTTCACTCCTGGTTTACTGTATACCTTGCACCTTCTTATTGATGATGAAACACAGAAATTGCATCGGAATTAAATTCAAAAGGCACAATGCCGTCTTAAGTACAAGAGGACTGACACTCTCACTTTCTATCATTTGAACTTCTCCTGTGAGTCTAGTTTTAGATTCCGATGCTTTACTTCAGGTTTACTGTATCCCTTGGACCTTCTTATTGACGATGAAACACAGAAATTGCATCGGATTAAAATTCAAAACGCACAATGCCGACTTCAGTACAAGAGGACTGACAATCTAACTTTCTATGTTTTGAACCTCTCCTGTGAGTCCGGTTTTAGATTCCGATGCTTCACTTCAGGTTTACTGTATCCCTTGGACCTTCTTATTGACGATGAAACACAGAGTTTGCATCCGAATTTAATACAAAAGGCACAATGCCGACTTAAGTACAAGAGGACTGACACTCTAACTTTCTATGATTTGAACCTGTCCTGCGAGTCCAGTTTTGGATTCCGATGCTTCACTTCAGGTTTACTGTATCCCTTGGACCTTCTTATTCACGATGAAACACAGAAATTGCATCCGAATTTAATACAAAAGGCACAATGGCGACTTAAGTACAAGAGGACTGACAGTCTCACTTTCTATGATTTGAACCTCTCCTGTGAGTCCAGTTTTAGATTCCGATGCTTCCCATCAGGTTTACTGCATCCCTTGGACCTTATTATTGACTCTGAAACACAGAAATTGCATCCAAATTTAATACAAATGGCACAATGCCGACTTAAGTACAAGAGGGCTGACACTCTCACTTTCTATGATTCGAACCTCTCCTGTGAGGTCAGGTTTAGATTCCGATGCTTCACTTCAGGTTTACTGTATCCCTTGGACCTTCTTATTGCCGATAAAACACAGAAATCGCATCCGTATTTAATACAAATGGCACAATGCCGACTTAGGTACAAGAGGACTGACACTCTCACTTTCTATGATTTGAACCTCTCCTGTGAGACCGGTTTCAAATTCCGATGCATCAATTCAGGTTTACTGTATACCTTGCACATTCTTATTGACGATGAAACATAGAAATTGCATCGGAATTTAATACAAAAGGCACAATGCCGACTTAAGTAAAAGAGGACTGACACTCTAAATTTCTGTCATTTCAACCTCTCCTGTGAGTCCAGTTTTAGATTCCGATGCTTCACTTCAGCTTTACTGTATCCCTTGGAGCTTCTTATTGACGATGAATCACAGAAATTGCATCGGAATTTAATACAAAAGGCACAATGCCGACTTAAGTAAAAGAGGACTGACACTCTGACATTCTATGATTTGAACCTGTCCTGCGAGTCCAGTTTTAGATTCCGATGCTTCACTTAATGTTTACTGTATCCCTTGGACCTTCTTATTGACGATGAAACACAGAAATTGCATCCGAATTTAATACAAAAGGCACAATACCGACTTAAGTACAAGAGGAGTAACACTCTAACTTTCTATGATTTGAATCTCTCCTGTGAGTCCTGTTTTTGATTCCGATGCTTCACTTCAGGTTTACTGTATCCTTTGGACCTTCTTATTGACGATGAAACACAGAAATTGCATCGGAATTAAATTGAATAGGCACAATGCCAACCTAAGTAGAAGAGGACTGACACTCTCGCTTCCTATGATTTGAACCTCTCCTGTGAGTCCAGTTTTAGATTCCGATGCTTCACTCCAGGTTTACTGTATACCTTGCACCTTTTCATTGACGATGAAACATAGTAATTGCATCAGAATTTAATACAAAAGGCACAATGCCGACTTAAGTACAAGAGGACTGACACTCTAACTTTCTATGATTTGAACCTCTCCTGTGAGTCCAGTTATAGTTTCCGATGCTTCATTTCAGGTTTATTTTATCCCTTGGACATTCTTATTGACGATGAAACACAGAAATTGCATCCGAATTTAATACAAATGCCACAATGCCGACTTAAGTACAAGACGACTGACACTCTCACTTTCTATGATTTGAACCTTTCCTGTGGGTCCAGTTTTTGATTCCGATGCTTCACTTCAGGTTTACTGTATCCCTTGGACCTTCTTATTGACGATGAAACACAGAATTTGCATCGGAATTAAATTCAAAAGGCACAATGCCGACTTAAGTAAAAGAGGACTGACACTCTCATTTTCTATTATTTGAACCTCTCCTGTGAGTCCAGTCTTAGATTCCAATGCTTCATTCCAGGTTTACTGTATCCCTTGGACCTTCTAATTGACGATGAATCACAGAGTTAGCATCCGAATTTAATACAAAAGTCACAAACCCGACTTAAGTACAAAAGGACTGACACTCTAACTTTCTATGATTTGAACCTCTCCTGTGAGTCCAGTTTTAGATTCCGAAGCTTCACTTCAGGTTTACTGTATCCCTTGGACCTTCTTATTGACAATGAAACACAGAAATTGCATCCGAACTTAATACAAAACGCACAATGGCGACTTAAATACAAGACTACTGACACTCTCACTTTCTATGATGTGAACCTCTCCTGTGAGTCCAGTTTCAGATTACGATGCTTCACTTCAGGTGTACTGCATACCTTGCACCTTCTAATTGACGATGAAATACAGAAATTGCATCGGAATTAAATTCAAAATGCACAATACCGACATAACTACAAGAGGACTGACACTCTCACTTTTATGATTTGAACCTCTCCTATGAGTCCAGTTTTAGATCCCGATTTTTCACTTCAGGTTTGCTGTATCCCTTGGACCTTTTTATTGACGATGGAACACAGAGTTTGCATCCAAATTTAACACAAAAGGTACAATGCCGACTTAAGTACAAGAGGACTGACGCTCTTACTTACTATGATTTGTACCTCTCCTGTGAGTCCAGTTTTAGATTCCGATGTTTCACCTCAGGTTTACTGCATCCCTTGGACCTTATTATTGACTTTGAAACACAGATATTGCATCCAAATTTAATACAAATGGCACAATGCCGACTTAAGTACAAGAGGGCTTTCACTCTCAATTTCTATGATTCGAACCTCTCCTGTGAGGTCAGGTTTAGATTCCGATGCTTCACTTCAGGTTTACTGTATCCCTTGGACCTTCTTATTGACGATGAAACACAGAAATTGCATCGGAATTTAATACAAAAGGCACAATGCCGACTTAAGTAAAAGAGGACTGACACTCTGACATTCTATGATTTGAACCTGTCCTGCGAGTCCAGTTTTAGATTCCGATGCTTCACTTAATGTTTACTGTATCCCTTGGACCTTCTTATTGACGATGAAACACAGAAATTGCATCCGAATTTAACACAAAAGGCACAATACCGACTTAAGTACAAGAGGAGTAACACTCTAACTTTCTATGATTTGAATCTCTCCTGTGAGTCCTGTTTTTGATTCCGATGCTTCACTTCAGGTTTACTGTATCCTTTGGACCTTCCTATTGACGATGAAACACAGAAATTGCATCGTAATTAAATTGAAAAGGCACAATGCCGACCTAAGTAGAAGAGGACTGACACTCCCACTTCCTATGATTTGAACCTCTCCTGTGAGTCCAGTTTTAGATTCCGATGCTTCACTCCAGGTTTACTGTATACCTTGCACCTTTTCATTGACGATGAAACATAGTAATTGCATCGGAATTTAATACAAAAGGCACAATGCCGACTTAAGTACAAGAGGACTGACACTCTAACTTTCCATGATTTGAACCTCTCCTGTGAGTCCAGTTTTAGATTCCGATGCTTCATTTCAGGTTTATTTTATCCCTTGGACATTCTTATTGACGATGAAACACAGAAATTGCATCCGAATTTAATACAAATGCCACAATGCCGACTTAAGTACAAGACGACTGACACTCTCACTTTCTATGATTTGAACCTTTCCTGTGGGTCCAGTTTTTGATTCCGATGCTTCACTTCAGGTTTACTGTATCCCTTGGACCTTCTTATTGACGATGAAACACAGAATTTGCATCGGAATTAAATTCAAAAGGCACAATGCCGACTTAAGTAAAAGAGGACTGACACTCTCATTTTCTATTATTTGAACCTCTCCTGTGAGTCCAGTCTTCGATTCCAATTCTTCATTCAAGGTTTACTGTATCCCTTGGACCTCCTTATTGACGATGAAACACAGAAATTGCATCGGAATTAAATTCAAAAATCACAATGCAGAGTTAAGTACAAGAGGAATGACACTCTAACTTTCTATGATTTGAACCTCTCCTGTGAGTCCAGTCTTAGATTCCAATGCTTCATTCCAGGTTTACTGTATCCCTTGGACCTTCTAATTGACGATGAAACACAGAGTTAGCATCCGAATTTAATACAAAAGTCACAATCCCGACTTAAGTACAAAAGGACTGACACTCTAACTTTCTATGATTTGAACCTCTCCTGTGAGTCCAGTTTTAGATTCCGAAGCTTCACTTAAGGTTTACTGTATCCCTTGGACCTTCTTATTGACAATGAAACACAGAAATTGCATCCGAATTTAATACAAAAGGCACAATGGCGACTTCAATACAAGACTACTGACACTCTCACTTTCTATGATGTGAACCTCTCCTGTGAGTCCAGTTTCAGATTACGATGCTTCACTTCAGGTTTACTGCATACCTTGCACCTTCTAATTGACGATGAAACACAGAAATTGCATCGGAATTAAATTTAAAATGCGCAATACCGACTTAACTACAAGAGGACTGACACTCTCACTTTTATGATTTGAACCTCTCCTGTGAGTCCAGTTTTAGAATCCGATGCTTCACTTCAGGTTTACTGTATCCCTTGGACCTTCTTATTGACGATGAAACACAGAGTTTGCATCCGAAATTAACACAAAAGGCACAATGCCGACTTAAGTACAAGAGGACTGACACTCTAACTTTCTCCGATTTGAACCTCTCCTGTGAGTCCACTTTTAGATTCCGATGCATTACTTAATGTTTACTGTATCCCTTGGACCTTCTTATTGATGATGAAACACAGAAATTACATCCGAATATAATACAAAAGGCACAATACCGACTTAAGTACAAGAGGAGTGACACTCTAGCTTTCTATGATTTGAATCTCTCCTGTGAGTTCAGTTTTAGATTCCGATGCTTCACTTCAGGTTTACTGTATCCTTCGGACCTTCTTATTGACGATGAAACACAGAAATTGCATCGGAGTTAAATTCAAAATGCACAATACCGACTTAACTACAAGAGGACTGACACTCTCACTTTTTATGATTTGAACCTCTCCTATGAGTCCAGTTTTAGATCCCGATGCTTCACTTCAGGTTTGCTGTATCCCTTGGACCTTCTTATTGACGATGAAACACAGAGTTTGCATCCAAATTTAACACAAAAGGTACAATGCCGACAAATGGCACAATGCCAACTTAAGTACAAGAGGACTGACACTCTCTCTTTCTATGATTTGAACCTCTCCTGTGAGTCCAGTTTTAGATTCCGATGTTTCACTTCAGGTTTACTGTATTCCTTGGACCGTCTTATTGACTATGAAACACAGGAATTGCATCCGAATTTAATACAAATGGCACAATGCCAACTTAAGTACAAGAGGACTGACACTCTCTCTTTCTATGATTTGAACCTCTCCTGTGAGTCCAGTTTTAGATTCCGATGTTTCACTTCAGGTTTACTGTATTCCTTGGACCGCCTTATTGACTATGAAAGACAGGAATTGCATTCGAATTTAATACAAATGGCACAATGCCATCTTAAGTACAAGAGGACTGACACTCTCTCTTTCTATGATTTGAACCTCACCTGTGAGTCCGGTTTTAAATTCCGATGCTTAACTTCAGGTTTAATGTATACCTAGCACCTTCTTATTGACGATGAAACATAGAAATTGATCCGGGTTTTCATGCAAAAGCCACAATGCTGACTTAATTAAAAGAGGAGTAACACTCTAACTATCTATGATTTGAACCTCTCCTGTGAGTCCAGTTCTAGATTCCGATGCTTCACTTCAGGTTTACTGTATCCCTTGGATCTTCTTATTGACGATGAAACACAGAAACTGCATCCGATTTTAATACAAATGGCACAATGTCGACTTAAGTACAAGAGGACTGACACTATCACTTTCTATGATTTGAACCTCTTCTGTGAGTCCAGTTTTAGATTCCGATGCTTCACTTCAGGTTTACAGTATACCTTGCACCTTCTTATTGACGATGAAACACAGAAATTGCAGCCGAATTTAACACAAAAGGTACAATGCCGACTTAAGTACAAGAGGACTGACGCTCTTACTTTCTATGATTTGAACCTCTCCTGTGAGTCCAGTTTTAGATTCCGATGTTTCACTTCAGGTTTACTGTATTCCTTGGACCGTCTTATTGACTATGAAACACAGGAATTGCATCCGAATTTAATACAAATGGCACAATGCCGACTTAAGTACAAGAGGTCAGACTCTCTCACTTTCTATGATTCGAACCTCTCCTGTGAGGTCAGATTTAGATTCCGATGCTTCACTTCAGCTTTACTGTATCCCTTGGAGCTTCTTATTGACGATGAAACACAGAAATTGCATCGGAATTTAATACAAAAGGCACAATGCCGACTTAAGTAAAAGAGGACTGACACTCTGACATTCTATGATTTGAACCTGTCCTGCGAGTCCAGTATTAGATTCCGATGCTTCACTTAATGTTTACTGTATCCCTTGGACCTTCTTATTGACGATGAAACACAGAAATTGCATCCGAATTTAATACAAAAGGCACAATACCGACTTAAGTGCAAGAGGAGTAACACTCTAACTTTCTATGATTTGAATCTCTCCTGTGAGTCCTGTTTTTGATTCCGATGCTTCACTTCAGGTTTACTGTATCCTTTGGACCTTCTTATTGACGATGAAACACAGAAATTGCATCGGAATTAAATTGAATAGGCACAATGCCGACCTAAGTAGAAGAGGACTGACACTCTCACTTCCTATGATTTGAACCTCTCCTGTGAGTCCAGTTTTAGATTCCGATGCTTCACTCCAGGTTTACTGTATACCTTGCACCTTTTCATTGACGATGAAACATAGTAATTGCATCAGAATTTAATACAAAAGGCACAATGCCGACTTAAGTACAAGAGGACTGACACTCTAACTTTCTATGATTTGAACCTCTCCTGTGAGTCCAGTTTTAGTTTCCGATGCTTCATTTCAGGTTTATTTTGTCCCTTGTACATTCTTATTGACGATGAAACACAGACATTGCATCCGAATTTAATACAAATGCCACAATGCCGACTTAAGTGCAAGACGACTGACACTCTCACTTTCTATGATTTGAACCTTTCCTGTGGGTCCAGTTTTTGATTCCGATGCTTCACTTCAGGTTTACTGTATCCCTTGGACCTTCTTATTGACGATGAAACACAGAATTTGCATCGGAATTAAATTCAAAAGGCACAATGCCGACTTAAGTAAAAGAGGACTGACACTCTCTTTTTCTATTATTTGAACCTCTCCTGTGAGTCCAGTCTTAGATTCCAATGCTTCATTCCAGGTTTACTGTATCCCTTGGACCTTCTAATTGACGATGAAACACAGAGTTAGCATCTGAATTTAATACAAAAGTCACAAACCCGACTTAAGTACAAAAGGACTGACACTCTAACTTTCTATGATTTGAACCTCTCCTGTGAGTCCAGTTTTAGATTCCGAAGCTTCACTTCAGGTTTACTGTATCCCTTGGACCTTCTTATTGACAATGAAACACAGAAATTGCATCCGAACTTAATACAAAACGCACAATGGCGACTTAAATACAAGACTACTGACACTCTCACTTTCTATGATGTGAACCTCTCCTGTGAGTCCAGTTTCAGATTACGATGCTTCACTTCAGGTGTACTGCATACCTTGCACCTTCTAATTGACGATGAAATACAGAAATTGCATCGGAATTAAATTCAAAATGCACAATACCGACATAACTACAAGAGGACTGACACTCTCACTTTTATGATTTGAACCTCTCCTATGAGTCCAGTTTTAGATCCCGATTTTTCACTTCAGGTTTGCTGTATCCCTTGGACCTTTTTATTGACGATGGAACACAGAGTTTGCATCCAAATTTAACACAAAAGGTACAATGCCGACTTAAGTACAAGAGGACTGACGCTCTTACTTTCTATGATTTGTACCTCTCCTGTGAGTCCAGTTTTAGATTCCGATGTTTCACCTCAGGTTTACTGCATCCCTTGGACCTTATTATTGACTTTGAAACACAGATATTGCATCCAAATTTAATACAAATGGCACAATGCCGACTTAAGTACAAGAGGGCTTTCACTCTCAATTTCTATGATTCGAACCTCTCCTGTGAGGTCAGGTTTAGATTCCGATGCTTCACTTCAGGTTTACTGTATCCCTTGGACCTTCTTATTGACGATGAAACACAGAAATTGCATCGGAATTTAATACAAAAGGCACAATGCCGACTTAAGTAAAAGAGGACTGACACTCTGACATTCTATGATTTGAACCTGTCCTGCGAGTCCAGTTTTAGATTCCGATGCTTCACTTAATGTTTACTGTATCCCTTGGACCTTCTTATTGACGATGAAACACAGAAATTGCATCCGAATTTAACACAAAAGGCACAATACCGACTTAAGTACAAGAGGAGTAACACTCTAACTTTCTATGATTTGAATCTCTCCTGTGAGTCCTGTTTTTGATTCCGATGCTTCACTTCAGGTTTACTGTATCCTTTGGACCTTCCTATTGACGATGAAACACAGAAATTGCATCGTAATTAAATTGAAAAGGCACAATGCCGACCTAAGTAGAAGAGGACTGACACTCCCACTTCCTATGATTTGAACCTCTCCTGTGAGTCCAGTTTTAGATTCCGATGCTTCACTCCAGGTTTACTGTATACCTTGCACCTTTTCATTGACGATGAAACATAGTAATTGCATCGGAATGTAATACAAAAGGCACAATGCCGACTTAAGTACAAGAGGACTGACACTCTAACTTTCCATGATTTGAACCTCTCCTGTGAGTCCAGTTTTAGATTCCGATGCTTCATTTCAGGTTTATTTTATCCCTTGGACATTCTTATTGACGATGAAACACAGAAATTGCATCCGAATTTAATACAAATGCCACAATGCCGACTTAAGTACAAGACGACTGACACTCTCACTTTCTATGATTTGAACCTTTCCTGTGGGTCCAGTTTTTGATTCCGATGCTTCACTTCAGGTTTACTGTATCCCTTGGACCTTCTTATTGACGATGAAACACAGAATTTGCATCGGAATTAAATTCAAAAGGCACAATGCCGACTTAAGTAAAAGAGGACTGACACTCTCATTTTCTATTATTTGAACCTCTCCTGTGAGTCCAGTCTTAGATTCCAATTCTTCATTCAAGGTTTACTGTATCCCTTGGACCTCCTTATTGACGATGAAACACAGAAATTGCATCGGAATTAAATTCAAAAATCACAATGCAGAGTTAAGTACAAGAGGAATGACACTCTAACTTTCTATGATTTGAACCTCTCCTGTGAGTCCAGTCTTAGATTCCAATGCTTCATTCCAGGTTTACTGTATCCCTTGGACCTTCTAATTGACGATGAAACACAGAGTTAGCATCCGAATTTAATACAAAAGTCACAATCCCGACTTAAGTACAAAAGGACTGACACTCTAACTTTCTATGATTTGAACCTCTCCTGTGAGTCCAGTTTTAGATTCCGAAGCTTCACTTAAGGTTTACTGTATCCCTTGGACCTTCTTATTGACAATGAAACACAGAAATTGCATCCGAATTTAATACAAAAGGCACAATGGCGACTTCAATACAAGACTACTGACACTCTCACTTTCTATGATGTGAACCTCTCCTGTGAGTCCAGTTTCAGATTACGATGCTTCACTTCAGGTTTACTGCATACCTTGCACCTTCTAATTGACGATGAAACACAGAAATTGCATCGGAATTAAATTTAAAATGCGCAATACCGACTTAACTACAAGAGGACTGACACTCTCACTTTTATGATTTGAACCTCTCCTGTGAGTCCAGTTTTAGAATCCGATGCTTCACTTCAGGTTTACTGTATCCCTTGGACCTTCTTATTGACGATGAAACACAGAGTTTGCATCCGAAATTAACACAAAAGGCACAATGCCGACTTAAGTACAAGAGGACTGACACTCTAACTTTCTCCGATTTGAACCTCTCCTGTGAGTCCACTTTTAGATTCCGATGCATTACTTAATGTTTACTGTATCCCTTGAACCTTCTTATTGATGATGAAACACAGAAATTACATCCGAATATAATACAAAAGGCACAATACCGACTTAAGTACAAGAGGAGTGACACTCTAGCTTTCTATGATTTGAATCTCTCCTGTGAGTTCAGTTTTAGATTCCGATGCTTCACTTCAGGTTTACTGTATCCTTCGGACCTTCTTATTGACGATGAAACACAGAAATTGCATCGGAGTTAAATTCAAAATGCACAATACCGACTTAACTACAAGAGGACTGACACTCTCACTTTTTATGATTTGAACCTCTCCTATGAGTCCAGTTTTAGATCCCGATGCTTCACTTCAGGTTTGCTGTATCCCTTGGACCTTCTTATTGACGATGAAACACAGAGTTTGCATCCAAATTTAACACAAAAGGTACAATGCCGACAAATGGCACAATGCCAACTTAAGTACAAGAGGACTGACACTCTCTCTTTCTATGATTTGAACCTCTCCTGTGAGTCCAGTTTTAGATTCCGATGTTTCACTTCAGGTTTACTGTATTCCTTGGACCGTCTTATTGACTATGAAACACAGGAATTGCATCCGAATTTAATACAAATGGCACAATGCCAACTTAAGTACAAGAGGACTGACACTCTCTCTTTCTATGATTTGAACCTCTCCTGTGAGTCCAGTTTTAGATTCCGATGTTTCACTTCAGGTTTACTGTATTCCTTGGACCGCCTTATTGACTATGAAAGACAGGAATTGCATTCGAATTTAATACAAATGGCACAGTGCCATCTTAAGTACAAGAGGACTGACACTCTCTCTTTCTATGATTTGAACCTCACCTGTGAGTCCGGTTTTAAATTCCGATGCTTAACTTCAGGTTTAATGTATACCTAGCACCTTCTTATTGA
Organism: Schistocerca americana; assembly: GCF_021461395.2. Taxonomy (NCBI): domain Eukaryota; kingdom Metazoa; phylum Arthropoda; class Insecta; order Orthoptera; family Acrididae; genus Schistocerca; species Schistocerca americana. The sequence continues at coordinate 221,091,639 of NC_060127.1, forward strand.
CGATGAAACATAGAAATTGATCCGGGTTTTCATGCAAAAGCCACAATGCTGACTTAATTAAAAGAGGAGTAACACTCTAACTATCTATGATTTGAACCTCTCCTGTGAGTCCAGTTCTAGATTCCGATGCTTCACTTCAGGTTTACTGTATCCCTTGGATCTTCTTATTGACGATGAAACACAGAAACTGCATCCGATTTTAATACAAATGGCACAATGTCGACTTAAGTACAAGAGGACTGACACTATCACTTTCTATGATTTGAACCTCTTCTGTGAGTCCAGTTTTAGATTCCGATGCTTCACTTCAGGTTTACAGTATACCTTGCACCTTCTTATTGACGATGAAACACAGAAATTGCAGCCGAATTTAACACAAAAGGTACAATGCCGACTTAAGTACAAGAGGACTGACGCTCTTACTTTCTATGATTTGAACCTCTCCTGTGAGTCCAGTTTTAGATTCCGATGTTTCACTTCAGGTTTACTGTATTCCTTGGACCGTCTTATTGACTATGAAACACAGGAATTGCATCCGAATTTAATACAAATGGCACAATGCCGACTTAAGTACAAGAGGTCAGACTCTCTCACTTTCTATGATTCGAACCTCTCCTGTGAGGTCAGATTTAGATTCCGATGCTTCACTTCAGCTTTACTGTATCCCTTGGAGCTTCTTATTGACGATGAAACACAGAAATTGCATCGGAATTTAATACAAAAGGCACAATGCCGACTTAAGTAAAAGAGGACTGACACTCTGACATTCTATGATTTGAACCTGTCCTGCGAGTCCAGTATTAGATTCCGATGCTTCACTTAATGTTTACTGTATCCCTTGGACCTTCTTATTGACGATGAAACACAGAAATTGCATCCGAATTTAATACAAAAGGCACAATACCGACTTAAGTGCAAGAGGAGTAACACTCTAACTTTCTATGATTTGAATCTCTCCTGTGAGTCCTGTTTTTGATTCCGATGCTTCACTTCAGGTTTACTGTATCCTTTGGACCTTCTTATTGACGATGAAACACAGAAATTGCATCGGAATTAAATTGAATAGGCACAATGCCGACCTAAGTAGAAGAGGACTGACACTCTCACTTCCTATGATTTGAACCTCTCCTGTGAGTCCAGTTTTAGATTCCGATGCTTCACTCCAGGTTTACTGTATACCTTGCACCTTTTCATTGACGATGAAACATAGTAATTGCATCAGAATTTAATACAAAAGGCACAATGCCGACTTAAGTACAAGAGGACTGACACTCTAACTTTCTATGATTTGAACCTCTCCTGTGAGTCCAGTTTTAGTTTCCGATGCTTCATTTCAGGTTTATTTTGTCCCTTGGACATTCTTATTGACGATGAAACACAGACATTGCATCCGAATTTAATACAAATGCCACAATGCCGACTTAAGTGCAAGACGACTGACACTCTCACTTTCTATGATTTGAACCTTTCCTGTGGGTCCAGTTTTTGATTCCGATGCTTCACTTCAGGTTTACTGTATCCCTTGGACCTTCTTATTGACGATGAAACACAGAATTTGCATCGGAATTAAATTCAAAAGGCACAATGCCGACTTAAGTAAAAGAGGACTGACACTCTCTTTTTCTATTATTTGAACCTCTCCTGTGAGTCCAGTCTTAGATTCCAATGCTTCATTCCAGGTTTACTGTATCCCTTGGACCTTCTAATTGACGATGAAACACAGAGTTAGCATCTGAATTTAATACAAAAGTCACAAACCCGACTTAAGTACAAAAGGACTGACACTCTAACTTTCTATGATTTGAACCTCTCCTGTGAGTCCAGTTTTAGATTCCGAAGCTTCACTTCAGGTTTACTGTATCCCTTGCACCTTCTTATTGACAATGAAACACAGAAATTGCATCCGAATTTAATACAAAAGGCACAATGGCGACTTAAATACAAGACTACTGACACTCTCACTTTCTATGATGTGAACCTTTCCTGTGAGTCCAGTTTCAGATTACGATGCTTCACTTCAGGTTTACTGCATACCTTGCACCTTCTAATTGACGATGAAATACAGAAATTGCATCGGAATTAAATTCAAAATGCACAATACCGACATAACTACAAGAGGACTGACACTCTCACTTTTATGATTTGAACCTCTCCTATGAGTCCAGTTTTAGATCCCGATGCTTCACTTCAGGTTTGCTGTATCCCTTGGACCTTTTTATTGACGATGGAACACAGAGTTTGCATCCAAATTTAACACAAAAGGTACAATGCCGACTTAAGTACAAGAGGACTGACGCTCTTACTTTCTATGATTTGTACCTCTCCTGTGAGTCCAGTTTTAGATTCCGATGTTTCACCTCAGGTTTACTGCATCCCTTGGACCTTATTATTGACTTTGAAACACAGAAATTGCATCCAAATTTAATACAAATGGCACAATGCCGACTTAAGTACAAGAGGGCTGACACTCTCACTTTCTATGATTCGAACCTCTCCTGTGAGGTCAGGTTTAGATTCCAATGCTTCACTTCAGGTTTACTGTATCCCTTGGACCTTCTTATTGCCGATGAAACACAGAAATCGCATCCGTATTGAATACAAATGGCACAATGCCGACTTAAGTAAAAGAGGACTGACACTCTGACATTCTATGATTTGAACCTGTCCTGCGAGTCCAGTTTTAGATTCCGATGCTTCACTTAATGTTTACTGTATTCCTTGGACCGTCTTATTGACTATGAAACACAGGAATTGCATCCGAATTTAATACAAATGGCACAATGCCGACTTAAGTACAAGAGGTCAGACTCTCTCACTTTCTATGATTCGAACCTCTCCTGAGAGGTCAGATTTAGATTCCGATGCTTCACTTCAGCTTTACTGTATCCCTTGGAGCTTCTTATTGACGATGAAACACAGAAATTGCATCGGAATTTAATACAAAAGGCACAATGCCGACTTAAGTAAAAGAGGACTGATACTCTGACATTCTATGATTTGAACCTGTCCTGCGAGTCCAGTTTTAGATTCCGATGCTTCACTTAATGTTTACTGTATCCCTTGGACCTTCTTATTGACGATGAAACACAGAAATTGCATCCGAATTTAATACAAAAGGCACAATACCGACTTAAGTACAAGAGGAGTAACACTCTAACTTTCTATGATTTGAATCTCTCCTGTGAGTCCTGTTTTTGATTCCGATGCTTCACTTCAGGTTTACTGTATCCTTTGGACCTTCTTATTGACGATGAAACACAGAAATTGCATCGGAATTAAATTGAATAGGCACAATGCCGACCTAAGTAGAAGAGGACTGACACTCTCACTTCCTATGATTTGAACCTCTCCTGTGAGTCCAGTTTTAGATTCCGATGCTTCACTCCAGGTTTACTGTATACCTTGCACCTTTTCATTGACGATGAAACATAGTAATTGCATCAGAATTTCATACAAAAGGCACAATGCCGACTTAAGTCAAGAGGACTGACACTCTAACTTTCTATGATTTGAACCTCTCCTGTGAGTCCAGTTTTAGTTTCCGATGCTTCATTTCAGGTTTATTTTGTCCCTTGGACATTCTTATTGACGATGAAACACAGACATTGCATCCGAATTTAATACAAATGCCACAATGCCGACTTAAGTGCAAGACGACTGACACTCTCACTTTCTATGATTTGAACCTTTCCTGTGGGTCCAGTTTTTGATTCCGATGCTTCACTTCAGGTTTACTGTATCCCTTGGACCTTCTTATTGACGATGAAACACAGAATTTGCATCGGAATTAAATTCAAAAGGCACAATGCCGACTTAAGTAAAAGAGGACTGACACTCTCTTTTTCTATTATTTGAACCTCTCCTGTGAGTCCAGTCTTAGATTCCAATGCTTCATTCCAGGTTTACTGTATCCCTTGGACCTTCTAATTGACGATGAAACACAGAGTTAGCATCCGAATTTAATACAAAAGTCACAAACCCGACTTAAGTACAAAAGGACTGACACTCTAACTTTCTATGATTTGAACCTCTCCTGTGAGTCCAGTTTTAGATTTCGAAGCTTCACTTCAGGTTTACTGTATCCCTTGCACCTTCTTATTGACAATGAAACACAGAAATTGCATCCGAATTTAATACAAAAGGCACAATGGCGACTTAAATACAAGACTACTGACACTCTCACTTTCTATGATGTGAACCTTTCCTGTGAGTCCAGTTTCAGATTACGATGCTTCACTTCAGGTTTACTGCATACCTTGCACCTTCTAATTGACGATGAAATACAGAAATTGCATCGGAATTAAATTCAAAATGCACAATACCGACATAACTACAAGAGGACTGACACTCTCACTTTTATGATTTGAACCTCTCCTATGAGTCCAGTTTTAGATCCCGATGCTTCACTTCAGGTTTGCTGTATCCCTTGGACCTTTTTATTGACGATGGAACACAGAGTTTGCATCCAAATTTAACACAAAAGGTACAATGCCGACTTAAGTACAAGAGGACTGACGCTCTTACTTTCTATGATTTGTACCTCTCCTGTGAGTCCAGTTTTAGATTCCGATGTTTCACCTCAGGTTTACTGCATCCCTTGGACCTTATTATTGACTTTGAAACACAGAAATTGCATCCAAATTTAATACAAATGGCACAATGCCGACTTAAGTACAAGAGGGCTGACACTCTCACTTTCTATGATTCGAACCTCTCCTGTGAGGTCAGGTTTAGATTCCGATGCTTCACTTCAGGTTTACTGTATCCCTTGGACCTTCTTATTGCCGATAAAACACAGAAATCGCATCCGTATTGAATACAAATGGCACAATGCCGACTTAGGTACAAGAGGACTGACACTCTCACTTTCTATGATTCGAACCTCTCCTGTGAGACCGGTTTTAAATTCCGATGCATCAATTCAGGTTTACTGTATACCTTGCACTTTCTTATTGACGATGAAACATAGAAATTGCATCGGAATTTAATACAAAAGGCACAATGCCGACTTAAGTAAAAGAGGACTGACACTCTAACTTTCTGTCATTTCAACCTCTCCTGTGAGTCCAGTTTTAGATTCCGATGCTTCACTTCAGCTTTACTGTATCCCTTGGACCTTCTTATTGACGATGAAACACAGAAATTGCATCGGAATTTAATACAAAAGGCACAATGCCGACTTAAGTAAAAGAGGACTGACACTCTGACATTCTATGATTTGAACCTGTCCTGCGAGTCCAGTTTTAGATTCCGATGCTTCACTTAATGTTTACTGTATCCCTTGGACCTTCTTATTGACGATGAAACACAGAAATTGCATCCGAATTTAATACAAAAGGCACAATACCGACTTAAGTACAAGAGGAGTAACACTCTAACTTTCTATGATTTGAATCTCTCCTGTGAGTCCTGTTTTTGATTCCGATGCTTCACTTCAGGTTTACTGTATCCTTTGGACCTTCCTATTGACGATGAAACACAGAAATTGCATCGTAATTAAATTGAAAAGGCACAATGCCGACCTAAGTAGAAGAGGACTGACACTCCCACTTCCTATGATTTGAACCTCTCCTGTGAGTCCAGTTTTAGATTCCGATGCTTCACTCCAGGTTTACTGTATACCTTGCACCTTTTCATTGACGATGAAACATAGTAATTGCATCGGAATTTAATACAAAAGGCACAATGCCGACTTAAGTACAAGAGGACTGACACTCTAACTTTCTATGATTTGTACCTCTCCTATGAGTCCAGTTTTAGAATCCGATGCTTCACTTCAGGTTTACTGTATCCCTTGGACCGTCTTATTGACGATGAAACACAGAGTTTGCATCCGAAATTAACACAAAAGGCACAATGCCGACTTAAGTACAAGAGGACTGACACTCTAACTTTCTCCGATTTGAACCTCTCCTGTGAGTCCACTTTTAGATTCCGATGCATTACTTAATGTTTACTGTATCCCTTGGACCTTCTTATTGATGATGAAACACAGAAATTACATCCGAATATAATACAAAAGGCACAATACCGACTTAAGTACAAGAGGAGTGACACTCTAGCTTTCTATGATTTGAATCTCTCCTGTGAGTTCAGTTTTATATTCCGATGCTTCACTTCAGGTTTACTGTATCCTTTGGACCTTCTTATTGACGATGAAACACAGAAATTGCATCGGAGTTAAATTCAAAAGACACAATGCCGACCTAAGTAGAAGAGGACTGACACTCTCACTTTCTATTATTTGAACCTCTCCTGTGAGTCCAGTTTTAGATTCCGATGCTTCACATCAGGTTTACTGTATCCCTTGGAGCTTCTTATTGACGATGAAACACAGAAATTGCACCCGAATTTAATACAAATGGCACAATGCCGACTTAAGTACAAGAGGATTGACAGTCCCACTTTCTATGATTTGAACCTCTCCTGTGAGTCCAGTTCAGATTCCGATGCATCACTTCAGGTTTACTGTATCCCTTGGACCTTCTAATTGAGGATGAAACACAGAGTTAGCATCCGAATTTAATACAAAAGTCACAATGCCGACTTAAGTACAAAAGGACTGACACTCTAACTCTCTATGATTTGAACCTCTCCTGTGAGTCCAGTTTTAGATTCCGAAGCTTCACTTCAGGTTTACTGTATCCCTTGGACCTTCTTATTGACGATGAAACACAGAAATTGCATCCGAATTTAATACAAAAGGCACAATGGCGACTTAAATACAAGACTACTGACACTCTCACTTTCTATATTGTGAACCTCTCCTGTGAGTCCAGTTTCAGATTACGATGCTTCACTTCAGGTTTACTGCATACCTTGCACCTTCTTATTGACGATGAAACACAGAAATTGCATCGGAATTAAATTCATAATGCACAATACCGACTTAACTACAAGAGGACTGACACTCTCACTTTTTATGATTTGAACCTCTCCTATGAGTCCAGTTTTAGATCCCGATGCTTCACTTCAGGTTTGCTGTATCCCTTGGACCTTTTTATTGACGATGAAACACAGAGTTTGCATCCAAATTTAACACAAAAATTACAATGCCGACTTAAGTACAAGAGGACTGACGCTCTTACTTTCTATGATTTGAACCTCTCCTGTGAGTCCAGTTTTAGATTCCGATGTTTCACTTCAGGTTTACTGTATTCCTTGGACCGTCTTATTGACTATGAAACACAGGAATTGCATCCGAATTTAATACAAATGGCACAATGCCAACTTAAGTACAAGAGGACTGACACTCTCTCTTTCTATGATTTGAACCTCTCCTGTGAGTCCAGTTTTAGATTCCGATGTTTCACTTCAGGTTTACTGTATTCCTTGGACCGTCTTATTGACTATGAAAGACAGGAATTGCATCCGAATTTAATACAAATGGCACAATGCCATCTTAAGTACAAGAGGACTGACACTCTCTCTTTCTATGATTTGAACCTCACCTGTGAGTCCGGTTTTAAATTCCGATGGTTAACTTCAGGTTTAATGTATACCTAGCACCTTCTTATTGACGATGAAACATAGAAATTGCATCGGATTTTATGCAAAAGCCACAATGCCGACTTAAATAAAAGAGGAGTAACACTCTAACTATCTATGATTTGAACCTCTCCTGTGAGTCCAGTTCTAGATTCCGATGCTTCACTTCAGGTTTACTGTATCCCTTGGATCTTCTTATTGACGATGAAACACAGAAACTGCATCCGATTTTAATACAAATGGCACAATGTCGACTTAAGTACAAGAGGACTGACACTATCACATTCTATGATTTGAACCTCTTCTGTGAGTCCAGTTTTAGATTCCGATGCTTCACTTCAGGTTTACAGTATACCTTGCACCTTCTTATTGACGATGAAACACAGAAATTGCAGCCGAATTTAATACAAAAGGTACAATGCCGACTTAAGTACAAGAGGACTGACATTCTAACTTTCTATGATTTGAACCTCTCCTGTGAGTCCAGTTTTAGATTCCGATGCTTCACTTCAGGTTTACTGTATCCCTTGGACCTTCTTATTGACGATGAAACACAGAAATTGCATCCAAATTTAATACAAAAGGCACAATGGCGACTTAAATACAAAACTACTGACACTCTCACTTTCTATATTGTGAACCTCTCCTGTGAGTCCAGTTTCAGATTACGATGCTTCACTTCAGGTTTACTGCATACCTTGCACCTTCTTATTGACGATGAAACACAGAAATTGCATCGGAATTAAATTCAAAATGCACAATACCGACTTAACTACAAGAGGACTGACACTCTCACTTTTTATGATTTCAACCTCTCCTATGAGTCCAGTTTTAGATCCCGATGCTTCACTTCAGGTTTGCTGTATCCCTTGGACCTTTTTATTGACGATGAAACACAGAGTTTGCATCCAAATTTAACACAAAAGGTACAATGCCGACAAATGGCACAATGCCAACTTAAGTACAAGAGGACTGACACTCTCTCTTTCTATGATGTGAACCTCTCCTGTGAGTCCAGTTTTAGATTCCGATGTTTCACTTCAGGTTTACTGTATTCCTTGGACCGTCTTATTGACTATGAAAGACAGGAATTGCATCCGAATTTAATACAAATGGCACAATGCCATCTTAAGTACATGAGGACTGACACTCTCTCTTTCTATGATTTGAACCTCACCTGTGAGTCCGGTTTTAAATTCCGATGCTTAACTTCAGGTTTAATGTATACTTAGCACCTTCTTATTGACGATGAAACATAGAAATTGCATCGGGATTTTATGCAAAAGCCACAATGCCGACTTAAATAAAAGAGGAGTAACACTCTAACTATCTATGATTTGAACCTCTCCTGTGAGTCCAGTTCTAGATTCCGATGCTTCACTTCAGGTTTACTGTATCCCTTGGATCTTCTTATTGACGATGAAACACAGAAACTGCATCCGATTTTAATACAAATGGCACAATGTCGACTTAAGTACAAGAGGACTGACACTATCACTTTCTATGATTTGAACCTCTTCTGTGAGTCCAGTTTTAGAATCCGATGCTTCACTTCAGGTTTACAGTATACCTTGCACCTTCTTATTGACGATGAAACACAGAATTTGCAGCCGAATTTAATACAAAAGGTACAATGCCGACTTAAGTACAAGAGGACTGACATTCTAACTTTCTATGATTTGAACCTCTCCTGTGAGTCCAGTTTTAGATTCCGATGCTTCACTTCAGGTTTACTGTATCCCTTGGACCTTCTTATTGACGATGATACACAGAAATCGCATCCGAATTTAATACAAAAGGCACAATGGCGACTTAAATACAAAACTACTGACACTCTCACTTTCTATATTGTGAACCTCTCCTGTGAGTCCAGTTTCAGATTACGATGATTCACTTCAGGTTTACTGCATACCTTGCACCTTCTTATTGACGATGAAACACAGAAATTGCATCGGAATTAAATTCAAAATGCACAATACCGACTTAACTACAAGAGGACTGACACTCTCACTTTTTATGATTTGAACCTCTCCTATGAGTCCAGTTTTAGATCCCGATGCTTCACTTCAGGTTTGCTGTATCCCTTGGACCTTTTTATTGACGATGAAACACAGAGTTTGCATCCAAATTTAACACAAAAGGTACAATGCCGACTTAAGTACAAGAGGACTGACGCTCTTACTTTCTATGATTTGAACCTCTCCTGTGAGTCCAGTTTTAGATTCCGATGTTTTACTTCAGGTTTACTGTATTCCTTGGACCGTCTTATTGACTATGAAACACAGGAATTGCATCCGAATTTAATACAAATGGCACAATGCCAACTTAAGTACAAGAGGACTGACACTCTCTCTTTCTATGATTTGAACCTCTTCTGTGAGTCCAGTTTTAGATTCCGATGTTTCACTTCAGGTTTACTGTATTCCTTGGACCGTCTTATTGACTATGAAAGACAGGAATTGCATCCGAATTTAATGCAAATGGCACAATGCCATCTTAAGTACAAGAGGACTGACACTCTCTCTTTCTATGATTTGAACCTCTCCTGTGAGTCCGGTTTTAAATTCCGATGCTGAACTTCAGGTTTACTGTATACCTTGCACCTTCTTATTGACGATGAAACATAGAAATTGCATCGGGATTTTATGCAAAAGCCACAATGCCGACTTAAAAAAAGAGGAGTAACACTCTAACTTTCTATGATTTGAACCTCTCCTGTGAGTCCAGTTCTAGATTCCGATGCTTCACTTCAGGTTTACTGTATCCCTTGGATCTTCTTATTGCCGATGAAACACAGAAATTGCATCCGATTTGAATACAAATGGCACAATGTGGACTTAAGTACAAGAGGACTGACACTATCACTTTCTATGATTTGAACCTCTTCTGTGAGTCCAGTTTTAGATTCCGATGCTTCACTCCAGGTTTACTGTATCCCTGGGACCTTCTTACTGACGATGAAACACAGAAATTGCATCCGAATTAAATTCAAAAATCACAATACCGACTTAAGTACAAGAGGACTGACACTCTAACTTTCTATGATTTGAACCTCTCCTGTGAGTCTAGTTTTAGATTCCGATGCTTCACTTCAGGTTTACTGTATCCCTTGGACCTTCTTATTGACGATGAAACACAGAATTTGCATCGGAAATAATATAAAAGCCACAATGCCGACTAAAGTACAAGAGGACTCACATTCTAACTTTCTATGATTTGAACCTCTCCTGTGAGTCCAGTTTCAGATTCCGAAGCATCACTTCAGGTTTACTGTATCCCTTGGACATTCTAATTGACGATGAAACACAGAGTTTGCATCCGAATTTAATACAAAAGTCACAATGCCGACTTAAGTACAAGAGGACTGACACTCTAACTTTCTATGATTTGAATCTCTCCTGTGAGTCCAGTTTTTGATTCCGATGCTTCACTTCAGGTTTACTGTATCCTTTGGACCTTCTTATTGACGATGAAACACAGAAATTGCATCGGAATCAAATTCAAAAGGCACAATGCCGACCTAAGTAGAAGAGGACTGACATTCTCACTTTCTATGATTTGAACCTCTCCTGTGAGTCCAGTTTTAGATCCCGATGCTTCACTTCAGGTTTGCTGTATCCCTTGGACCTTTTTATTGATGATGAAACACAGAGTTTGCATCCAAATTTATTACAAAAGGTACAATGCCGACATAAGTAAAAGAGGACTGACACTCTAACTTTCTATGATTTGAACCTCATCTGCGAGTCCAGTTTTAGATTCCGATGCTTCACTTAAGGTTTACTGTATCCCTTGGACCTTGTTATTGACGATGAAACACAGAAATTGCATACGAATTTAATTCAAAAGGCACAATACCGACTCAAGTACAAGAGGAGTGACACTCTCACTTTCTATGATTTGAACCTCTCCTGTGAGTCCAGTCTTAGATTCCGATGCTGCACTTTAGTTTTACTGTATCCCTTGGACCTTCTTATTGACGATGAAACACAGAAATTTCATCCGAATTTAATACAAATGCAACAATGCCGACTTAAGTACAAGAGGACTGACACTCTCACTTTCTATGATTTGAACCTCTCCTGTGAGTCCAAACTTAGATTCCGATGCTTCACTCCAGGTTTACTGTATCCCTGGGACCTTCTTACTGACGATGAAACACAGAAATTGCATCCGAATTAAATTCAAAAATCACAATGCCGACTTAAGTACAAGAGCACTGACACTCTAACTTTCTATGATTTGAACCTCTCCTGTGAGTCTAGTTTTAGATTCCGATGCTTCACTTCAGGTTTACTGTATCCCTTGGACCTTCTTATTGACTATGAGACACAGAAATTGCATCGGAATTTAATACAAAATGCACAATGCCGACTTTAGTACAAGGGGACTGACATTCTAACTTTCTATGATTTGAACCTCTCCTGTGAGTCCAGTTTCAGATTCCGAAGCATCACTTCAGGTTTACTGTATCCCTTGGACCTTCTAATTGACGATGAAACACAGAGTTAGCATCCGAATTTAATACAAAAGTCACAATGCCGACTTAAGTACAAAAGGACTGACACTCTAACTTTCTATGATTTGAACCTCTCCTGTTAGTCCAGTTTTAGATTCCGAAGCTTCACTTCAGGTTTACTGCATCCCTTGGACCTTCTTATTGACGATGAAACACAGAAATTGCATCCGAATTTAATACAAAAGGCACAATGGCGACTTAAATACAAGACTACTGACACTCTCACTTTCTATGATGTGAACCTCTCCTGTTAGTCCAGTTTCAGATTACGATGCTTCACTTCAGGTTTACTGCATACCTTGCACCTTCTTATTGACGATGAAACACAGAAATTGCGTCGGAATTAAATTCAAAATGCACAATACCGACTTAACTACAAGAGGACTGACACTCTCACTTTCTATGATTTGAACCTCTCCTATGAGTCCAGTTTTAGATCCCGATGCTTCACTTCAGGTTTGCTGTATCCCTTGGACCTTTTTATTGACGATGAAACACAGAGTATGCATCCAAATTTAATACAAAAGGTACAATGCCGACTTAAGTACAAGAGGACTGACGCTCTTACTTTCTATGATTTGAACCTCTCCTGTGAGTCCAGTTTTAGATTCCGGTGTTTCACTTCAGGTTTACTGTTTCCTTGGAACGTCTTATTGACTATGAATCACAGGAATTGCATCCGAATTTAATACAAATGGCACAATGCCAACTTAAGTACAAGAGGACTGACACTCTCTCTTTCTATGATTTCAACCTCTCCTGTGAGTCCGGTTTTAAATTCCGATGCTTCACTTCAGGTTTACTGTATACCTTGCACCTTCTTATTGACGATGAAACATAGAAATTGCATCGGAATTTAATGCAAAAGCCACAATGCCGACGTAAGTACAAGCGGACTGACATTCTAACTCTCTATGATTTGAACCTATCCTGTGAGTCCAGTTTTAGATTCCGATGCTTCACTTCAGGTTTACTGTATCCCTTGGACCTTCTTATTGACGATGAAACACAGAAATTGCATCCGAATTTAATACAAAAGGCACAATGCCGACTTAAGTAAAAGAGGACTGACACTCTAACAGTCTATGACTTGAACCTCTCCTGCGTGTCCAGTTTTAGATTCCGATGCTTCACTTAAGGTTTACTGTATCCCTTGGACCTTCATATTGACGATGAAACACAGAAATTGCATCCAAATGTAATACAAAAGGCACAATAAAGACTCATGTACAAGAGGAGTGACACTCTCACTTTCTATGATTTGAACCTCTCCTGTGAGTCTAGTTTTAGATTCCGATGCTTCACTTCAGGTTTACTGTATCCCTTGGACCTTCTTATTGACGATGAAACACAGAAATTGCATTGGAATTTAATACAAAAGCCACAATGCCGACTTAAGTACAAGAGGACTGACATTCTAACTTTCTATGTTTTGAACCTCTCCTGTGAGTCCAGTCTTAGATTCCGATGTTTCACTCCAGGTTTACTGTATCCCTGGGACCTTCTTACTGACGATGAAACACAGAAATTGCATCCGAATTTAATTCAAAAATCACAATGCCGACTTAAGTACAAGAGGACTGACACTCTAACTTTCTATGATTTGAATCTCTCCTGTGGGTCCAGTTTTTGATTCCGATGCTTCACTTCTTGTTTACTGTATCCTTTGGACCTTCTTATTGACGATGAAACACAGAAATAGCATCGGAATCAAATTCAAAAGGCACAATGCCGACCTAAGTAGAAGAGGACTGACACTCTCACTTTCTATGATTTGAACCTCTCCTGTGAGTCCAGTTTTAGATTCCGATGCTTCACTTCAGGTTTACTGTGTACCTTGCACCTTTTTATTGACGATGAAACATAGTAATTGCATCGGAATTTAATACAAAAGGCACAATGCCCACTTAAGTGAAAGAGGACTGACACTCTACATTTCTATGATTTGAACCTCTCCTGTGAGTCCAGTTTTAGATTCCGATGCTTTACTTCAGGTTTATTGTATCCCTTGGACATTCTTATTGACGATGAAACACAGAAATTGCATCCGAATTTAATGGAAATGCCACAATGCCGACTTAAGTACAAGAGGACTGACACACTCACTTTCTATGATTTGAACCTTTCCTGTGAGTCCAGTTTCTGATTCCGATGCTTCACTTCAGGTTTACTGTATCCCTCGGACCTTCTTATTGACGATGAAACACAGAATTTGCATCGGAACTAAATTCAAAACGCACAATGCCGATTTAAGTAAAAGAGCACTGACACTCTCATTTCCTATGATTTGAACCTCACTTGTGAGTCCAGTCTTAGATTCCAATGCTTCATTCCAGGTTGACTGTATCCCTTGGACCTTCTTATTGACGATGAAACACAGTGTTTGCATCCGAATTTAATACAAATGGCACAATGCCGACTTAAGTACAAGAGGATTGACAGTCCCACTTTCTATGAGTTGAACCTCTCCTGTGAGTCCAGTTCAGATTCCGATGCATCACTTCAGGTTTACTGTATCCCTTGGACCTTCTAATTGACGATGAAACACAGAGTTAGCATCCGAATTTAATACAAAAGTCACAATGCCGACTTAAGTACAAAAGGACTGACACTCTAACTTTCTATGATTTGAACCTCTCCTGTGAGTCCAGTTTTAGATTCCGAAGCTTCACTTCAGGTTTACTGTATCCGTTGGACCTTCTTATTGACAATGAAACACAGAAATTGCATCTGAATTTAATACAAAAGGCACAATGGCGACTTAAATACAAGACTACTGACACTCTCACTTTCTATATTGTGAACCTCTCCTGTGAGTCCAGTTTCAGATTACGATGCTTCACTTCAGGTTTACTGCATACCTTGCACCTTCTTGTTGACGATGAAATACAGAAATTGCATCGGAATTAAATTCAAAATGCACAATACCGACTTAACTACAAGAGGACTGACACTCTCACTTTTTATGATTTGAACCTCTCCTATGAGTCCAGTTTTAGATCCCGATGCTTGACTTCAGGTTTGCTGTATCCCTTGGACCTTTTTATTGACGATGAAACACAGAGTTTGCATCCAAATTTAACACAAAAGGTGCAATGCCGACTTAAGTACAAGAGGACTGACGCTCTTACTTTCTATGATTTGAACCTCTCCTGTGAGTCCAGTTTTAGATTCCGATGTTTGACTTCAGGTTTACTGTATTCCTTGGACCGTCTTATTGACTATGAAACACAGGAATTGCATCCGAATTTAATACAAATGGCACAATGCCAACTTAAGTACAAGAGGACTGACACTCTCTCTTTCTATGATTTGAACCTCTCCTGTGAGTCCAGTTCTAGATTCCGATGCTTCACTTCAGGTTTACAGTATACCTTGCACCTTCTTATTGACGATGAAACACAGAAATTGCAGCCGAATTTAATACAAAAGGTAGAATGCCGACTTAAGTACAAGGGGACTGACATTCTAATTTTCTATGATTTGAACCTCTCCTGTGAGTCCAGTTTTAGATTCCGATGCTTCACTTCAAGTTTACTGTATCCCTTGGACCTTCTTATTGACGATGAAACACAGAAATTGCATCCGAATTTAATACAAAAGGCACAATGCCGACTTAAGTAAAAGAGGACTGACACTCTAACATTATATGACTTGAACCTCTCCTGCGAGTCCAGTTTTAGATTCCGATGCTTCACTTAAGGTTTACTGTATCCCTTTGACCTTCATATTGACAATGAAACACAGAAATTGCATCCGAATGTAATACAAAAGGCACAATACCGACTCATGTACAAGAGGAGTGACACTCTCACTTTCTATGATTTGAACCTCTCCTGTGAGTCCAGTTTTAGATTCCGATGCTTCACTTCAGTTTTACTGTATCCCTTGGACCTTCTTATTGACGATGAAACACAGAAATTTCATCCGAATTTAATACAAATGCAACAATGCGCGCTTTAGTACAAGAGGACAGACACTCTCACTTTCTATGATTTGAACCTCTCCTGTGAGTCCAGTCTTAGATTCCGATGCTTCACTCCATGTTTACTGTATCCCTGGGACCTTCTTACTGACGATGAAACACAGAAATTGCATCCGAATTAAGTTCAAAAATCACAATACCGACCTAAGTACAAGAGGACTGACACTCTAACTTTCTATGATTTGAACCTCTCCTGTGAGTCTAGTTTTAGATTCCGATGCTTCACTTCAGGTTTACTGTATCCCTTGGACCTTCTTATTGACGATGAAACGCAGAATCTGCATCGGAAATAATATAAAAGCCACAATGCCAACTTAAGTACAAGAGGACTGACATTCTAACTTTCTATGATTTGAACCTCTTCTGTGAGTCCAGTTTCAGATTCCGAAGCATCACTTCAGGTTTACTGTATCCCTTGGACCTTCTAATTGACGATGAAACACAGAGTTTGCATCCGAATTTAATACAAAAGTCACAATGCCAACTTAAGTACAAGAGGACTGACACTCTAAGTTTCTATGATTTGAATCTCTCCTGTGAGTCCAGTTTTTGATTCCGATGCTTCACTTCAGGTTTACTGTATCCTTTGGACCTTCTTATTGACGATGAAACACAGAAATTGCATCGGAATCAAATTCAAAAGGCACAATGCCGACCTAAGTAGAAGAGGACTGACATTCCCACTTTCTATGATTTGAACCTCTCCTGTGAGTCCAGTTTTAGATCCCGATGCTTCACTTCAGGTTTGCTGTATCCCTTGGACCTTTTTATTGACGATGAAACACAGAGTTTGCATCCAAATTTATTACAAAAGGTACAATGCCGACTTAAGTAAAAGAGGACTGACACTCTAACTTTCTATGATTTGAACCTCTCCTGTGAGTCCAGTTTTAGATTCCGATGCTTCACTTCAGGTTTATTGTATCCCTTGGACATTCTTATTGACGATGAAACACAAAAATTGCATCCGAATTTAATAGAAATTCCACAATGCCGACTTAAGTACAAGAGGACTGACACTCTCACTTTCTATGATTTGAACCTTTCCTGTGAGTCCAGTTTTTGATTCCGATGCTTCACTTCAGGTTTACTGTATCCCTTGGACCTTCTTATTGACGATGAAACACAGAGTTTGCATCCGAAATTAATACAAAAGGCACAATGCCGACTTAAGTACAAGAGGACTGACACTCTAACTTTCTATGATTTGAACCTCTCCTGTGAGTCCAGTTTTAGATTCCGATGCTTTACTTGAGGTTTACTGTATCCCTTGGACCTTCTTATTGATGATGAAACACAGAAATTGCATCGGAATATAATGCAAAAGCCACAATACCGACTTAAATAAAAGAGGACTAACACTCTAACTTTCTATGATTTGAATCTCTCCTGTGAGTCCAGTTCTAGATTCCGATGCTTCACTTCAGGTTCATAGTATCCCTTGGACCTTCTTATTGACGATGAAACACAGAAATTGCATCCGAATTTAATACAAATGGCACAATTTCGACTTAAGTACAAGAGGACTGACACTCTCACTTTCTATGATTTGAACCTCTCCTGTGAGTCGAGTTTTAGATTCCGATGCTTCACTTCAGGTTTACAGTATACCTTGCACCTTCTTATTGACGATGAAACACAGAAATTGCAGCCGAATTTAATACAAAAGGCACAATGCCAACTTAAGTACAAGAGGACAGACATTCTAACTTTCTATGATTTGAACCTCTCCTGTGAGTCCAGTTTTAGATTCCGATGCTTCACTTCAGGTTTACTGTATCCCTTGGACCTTCTTATTGACGATGAAACATAGAAATTGCATCCGAATTTAATACAAAAGGCACAATGCCGACTTAAGTAAAAGAGGACTGACACTCTAACATTCTATGATTTGAACCTCTCCTGCGAGTCCAGTTTTAGATTCCGATGCTTCACTTAAGGTTTACTGTATCCCTTGGACCTTCTTATTGACGATGAAACACAGAAATTGCATACGAATTTAATACAAAAGGCACAATACCGACTCAAGTACAAGAGGAGTGACACTCTCACTTTCTATGATTTGAACCTCTCCTGTGAGTCCAGTTTTAGATTCCGATGCTTCACTTCAGTTTTAATGTATCCCTTGGACCTTCTTATTGACGATGAAACACAGAAATTTCATCCGAATTTAATACAAATGCAACAATGCCGACTTAAGTACAAGAGGACTGACACTCTCACTTTCTATGATTTGAACCTCTCCTGTGAGTCTAGTTTTAGATTCCGATGCTTCACTTCAGGTTTACTGTATCCCTTGGACCTTCTTATTGACGATGAGACACAGAAATTGCATCGGAATTTAATACAAAAGGCACAATGCCGACTTAAGTACAAGAGGACTGACATTCTAACTTTCTATGATTTGACCCTCTCCTGTGAGTCCAGTTTCAGATTCCGAAGCATCACTTCAGGTTTACTGTATCCCTTGGACCTTCTAATTGACGATGAAACACAGAGTTAGCATCCGAATTTAATACAAAAGTCACAATGCCTACTTAAGTATAAAAGGACTGACACTCTAACTTTCTATGATTTGAACCTCTCCTGTGAGTCCAGTTTCAGATTCCGAAGCTTCACGTCAGGTTTACTGTATCCCTTGGACGTCCTTATTGACGATGAAACACAGAAATTGCATCCGAATTTAATACAAAAGGCACAATGGCGACTTAAATACAAGACTACTGACACTCTCACTTTCTATGATGTGAACCTCTCCTGTGAGTCCAGTTTCAGATTACGATGCTTCACTTCAGGTTTACTGCATACCTTGCACCTTCTTATTGACGATGAAACACAGATATTGCATCGGAATTAAATTCAAAATGCACAATACCGACTTAACTACAAGAGGACTGACACTCTCACTTTCTATGATTTGAACCTCTCCTATGAGTCCAGTTTTAGAACCCGATGCTTCACTTCAGGTTTGCTGTATCCCTTGGACCTTTTTATTGACGATGAAACACAGAGTATGCATCCAAATTTAATACAAAAGGTACAATGCCGACTTAGGTACAAGAGGACTGACGCTCTTACTTTCTATGATTTGAACCTCTCCTGTGAGTCCAGTTTTAGATTCCGGTGTTTCACTTCAGGTTTACTGTTTCCTTGGACCGTCTTATTGACTATGAAACACAGGAATTGCATCCGAATTTCATACAAATGCACAATGCCAACTTAAGTACAAGAGGACTGACACTCTCTCTTTCTATGATTTCAACCTCTCCTGTGAGGTTGGTTTTAAATTCCGATGCTTCACTTCAGGTTTACTGTATACCTTGCACCTTCTTATTGACGATGAAACATAGAAATTGCATCGGAATTTAATGCAAAAGCCACAATGCCGACTTAAGTACAAGAGGACTGACATTCTAACTTTCTATGATTTGAACCTATCCTGTGAGTCCAGTTTTAGATTCCGATGCTTCACTTCAGGTGTACTGTATCCCTTGGATCTTCTTATTGACGATGAAACACAGAAATTGCATCCGAATTTTATACAAATGGCACAATGCCGACTTAAGTAAAAGAGAACTGACACTCTAACATTCTATGACTTGAACCTCTCCTGCGAGTCCATTTTTAGATTCCGATGCTTCACTTAAGGTTTACTGTATCCCTTGGACCCTCATATAGACGATGAAACACAGAAATTGCATCCAAATGTAATACAAAAGGCACAATACCGACTCATGTACAAGAGGAGTGACACTCTCACTTTCTATGATTTGAACCTCTCCTGTGAGTCCAGTTTTAGATTCCGATGCTTCACTTCAGTTTTACTGTATCCCTTGCACCTTCTTATTGACGATGAAACACAGAAATTTCATCCGAATTTAATACAAATGCAACAGTGCCGACTTAAGTACAAGAGGACTGACACTCTCACTTTCTATGATTTGAACCTCTCCTGTGAGTCAAGTATTAGATTCCGATGCTTCACTCCAGGTTTTCTGTATCCCTGGGACCTTCTTACTGACGATAAAACACAGAAATTGCATCCGAATTAAATTCAAAAATCACAATGCCCACTTAAGTACAAGAGGACTGACACTCTAACTTTCTATGATTTGAACCTCTCCTGTGAGTCTAGTTTTAGATTCCGATGCTTCACTTCAGGTTTACTGTATCCCTTGGACAATCTTATTGACGATGAAACACAGAAATTGCATCGGAATTTAATACAAAAGCCACAATGCCGACTTAAGTACAAGAGGACTGACATTCTAACTTTCTATGTTTTGAACCTCTCCTGTGAGTCCAGTCTTAGATTCCGATGCTTCACTCCAGGTTTACTGTATCCCTGGGACCTTCTTACTGACGATGAAACACAGAAATTGCATCCGAATTAAATTCAAAAATCGCAATGCCGACTTAAGTACAAGAGGACTGACACTCTAACTTTCTATGATTTGAATCTCTCCTGTGGGTACAGTTTTTGATTCCGATGCTTCACTTCAGGTTTACTGTATCCTTTGGACCTTCTTATTGACGATGAAACACAGAAATTGCATACGAATTTAATACAAAAGGCACAATACCGACTCAAGTACAAGAGGAGTGACACTCTCACTTTCTATGATTTGAACCTCTCCTGTGAGTCCAGTTTTAGATTCCGATGCTTCACTTCAGTTTTAATGTATCCCTTGGCCCTTCTTATTGACGATGAAACACAGAAATTTCATCCGAATTTAATACAAATGCAACAATGCCGACTTAATTACAAGAGGACTGACACTCTCACTTTCTATGATTTGAACCTCTCCTGTGAGTCTAGTTTTAATTTCCGATGCTTCACTTCAGGTTTACTGTATCCCTTGGACCTTCTTATTGACGATGAGACACAGAAATTGCATCGGAATTTAATACAAAAGGCACAATGCCGACTTAAGTACAAGAGGACTGACATTCTAACTTTCTATGATTTGAACCTCTCCTGTGAGTCCAGTTTCAGATTCCGAAGCATCACTTCAGGTTTACTGTATCCCTTGGACCTTCTAATTGACGATGAAACACAGAGTTAGCATCCGAATTTAATACAAAAGTCACAATGCCTACTTAAGTATAAAAGGACTGACACTCTAACTTTCTATGATTTGAACCTCTCCTGTGAGTCCAGTTTTAGATTCCGAAGCTTCACTTCAGGTTTACTGTATCCCTTGGACCTTCTTATTGACGATGAAACACAGAAATTGCATCCGAATTTAATACAAAAGGCACAATGGCGACTTAAATACAAGACTACTGACACTCTCACTTTCTATGATGTGAACCTCTCCTGTGAGTCCAGTTTCAGATTACGATGCTTCACTTCAGGTTTACTGCATACCTTGCACCTTCTTATTGACGATGAAACACAGATATTGCATCGGAATTAAATTCAAAATGCACAATACCGACTTAACTACAAGAGGACTGACACTCTCACTTTCTATGATTTGAACCTCTCCTGTGAGTCCAGTTTTAGATTCCGATGCTTCACTTCAGGTTTACTGTATACCTTGCACCTTTTTATTGACGATGAAACATAGTAATTGCATCGGAATTTAATACAAAAGGCACAATGCCCACTTAAGTGAAAGAGGACTGACACTCTAAATTACTATGATTTGAACCTCTCCTGTGAGTCCAGTTTTAGATTCCGATGCTTCACTTCAGGTTTACTGTATCCCTTGGACCTTCTTATTGACGATGAAACACAGAGTTTGCATCCGAAATTAATACAAAAGGCACAATGCCGACTTAAGTACAAGAGGACTGACACTCTAACTTTCTATGATTTGAACCTCTCCTGTGAGTCCAGTTTTAGATTCCGATGCTATACTTAAGGTTTACTGTACCCCTTGGATCTTCTTATTGATGATGAAACACAGAAATTGCATCGGAATTAAATTCAAAATGCACAATACCGACTTAACTACAAGAGGACTGACACTCTCACTTTCTATGATTTGAACCACTCCTATGAGTCCAGTTTCAGATTCCGATGCTTCACTTCAGGTTTACTGCATACTTGCACCTTCTTATTGATGATGAAACACAGAAATTGCATCGGAATTAAATTCAAAATGCACAATACCGACTTAACTACAAGAAGACTGACACTCTCACATTCTATGATTTGAACCCCTCCTATGAGTCCAGTTTTAGATCCCGATGCTTCACTTCAGGTTTGCTGTATCCCTTGGACCTTTTTATTGACGATGAAACACAGAGTTTGCATCCAAATTTAATACAAAAGGTACAATGCCGACATAAGTACAAGAGGACTGACGCTCTTACTTTCTATGATTTGAACCTCTCCTGTGAGTCCAGTTTTATATTCCGATGTTTCACTTCAGGTTTACTGTATTGCTTGGACCGTCATATTGACTATGAAACACAGGAATTGCATCCGAATTTAATACAAATGGCACAATGCCAACTTAAGTACAAGGGGACTGACATTCTAACTTTCTGTGATTTGAACCTCTCCTGTGAGTCCAGTTTTAGATTCCGATGCTTCACTTCAGGTTTACTGTGTCCCTTGTACCTTCTTATTGACGAAGAAACACAGAAATTGCATCGGAATTAAATTCAAAAATCACAATGCAGAGTTAAGTACAAGAGGAATGATACTCTAACTTTCTATGATTTGAACCTCTCCTGTGAGTCCAGTTTTAGATTCCGATGCTTCACTTCAGGTTTACTGTATCCCTTGGACCTTCTTATTGACGATGAAACACAGAGCTTGCATCCGAAATTAATACAAAAGGCACAATGCCGACTTAAGTACAAGAGGACTGACACTCTAACTATCTATGATTTGAACCTCTCCTGTGAGATTAGTTTTAGATTCCGATGCTTCACTTCAGGTTTACTGTATCCTTTGGACCTTCTTATTGACGATGAAACACAGAAATTGCATCCGAATTAAATTCAAAAGGCACAATGCCGACCTAAGTACAAGAGGACTGACACTCTCACTTTCTATGATTTGAACCTCTCCTGTGAGTCCAGTTTTAGATTCCGATGTTTCACTTCAGGTTTACAGTATACCGTGCACCTTCTTATTGACGATGAAACAGAGATATTGCAGCCGAATTTAATACAAAAGGCACAATGCCGACTTAAGTACAAGAGGACTGACATTCTAACTTTCTATGATTTGAACCTCTCCTGTGAGTCCAGTTTTAGATTCCGATGCTTCACTTCAGGTGTACTGTATCCCTTGGATCTTCTTATTGACGATGAAACACAGAAATTGCATCCGAATTTTATACAAATGGCACAATGCCGACTTAAGTAAAAGAGAACTGACACTCTAACATTCTATGACTTGAACCTCTCCTGCGAGTCCATTTTTAGATTCCGATGCTTCACTTAAGGTTTACTGTATCCCTTGGACCCTCATATAGACGATGAAACACAGAAATTGCATCCAAATGTAATACAAAAGGCACAATACCGACTCATGTACAAGAGGAGTGACACTCTCACTTTCTATGATTTGAACCTCTCCTGTGAGTCCAGTTTTAGATTCCGATGCTTCACTTCAGTTTTACTGTATCCCTTGCACCTTCTTATTGACGATGAAACACAGAAATTTCATCCGAATTTAATACAAATGCAACAGTGCCGACTTAAGTACAAGAGGACTGACACTCTCACTTTCTATGATTTGAACCTCTCCTGTGAGTCAAGTATTAGATTCCGATGCTTCACTCCAGGTTTTCTGTATCCCTGGGACCTTCTTACTGACGATAAAACACAGAAATTGCATCCGAATTAAATTCAAAAATCACAATGCCCACTTAAGTACAAGAGGACTGACACTCTAACTTTCTATGATTTGAACCTCTCCTGTGAGTCTAGTTTTAGATTCCGATGCTTCACTTCAGGTTTACTGTATCCCTTGGACAATCTTATTGACGATGAAACACAGAAATTGCATCGGAATTTAATACAAAAGCCACAATGCAGACTTAAGTACAAGAGGACTGACATTCTAACTTTCTATGTTTTGAACCTCTCCTGTGAGTCCAGTCTTAGATTCCGATGCTTCACTCCAGGTTTACTGTATCCCTGGGACCTTCTTACTGACGATGAAACACAGAAATTGCATCCGAATTAAATTCAAAAATCGCAATGCCGACTTAAGTACAAGAGGACTGACACTCTAACTTTCTATGATTTGAATCTCTCCTGTGGGTACAGTTTTTGATTCCGATGCTTCACTTCAGGTTTACTGTATCCTTTGGACCTTCTTATTGACGATGAAACACAGAAATTGCATACGAATTTAATACAAAAGGCACAATACCGACTCAAGTACAAGAGGAGTGACACTCTCACTTTCTATGATTTGAACCTCTCCTGTGAGTCCAGTTTTAGATTCCGATGCTTCACTTCAGTTTTAATGTATCCCTTGGCCCTTCTTATTGACGATGAAACACAGAAATTTCATCCGAATTTAATACAAATGCAACAATGCCGACTTAATTACAAGAGGACTGACACTCTCACTTTCTATGATTTGAACCTCTCCTGTGAGTCTAGTTTTAATTTCCGATGCTTCACTTCAGGTTTACTGTATCCCTTGGACCTTCTTATTGACGATGAGACACAGAAATTGCATCGGAATTTAATACAAAAGGCACAATGCCGACTTAAGTACAAGAGGACTGACATTCTAACTTTCTATGATTTGAACCTCTCCTGTGAGTCCAGTTTCAGATTCCGAAGCATCACTTCAGGTTTACTGTATCCCTTGGACCTTCTAATTGACGATGAAACACAGAGTTAGCATCCGAATTTAATACAAAAGTCACAATGCCTACTTAAGTATAAAAGGACTGACACTCTAACTTTCTATGATTTGAACCTCTCCTGTGAGTCCAGTTTTAGATTCCGATGCTTCACTTCAGGTTTACTGTATCCCTTGGACCTTCTTATTGACGATGAAACACAGAGTTTGCATCCGAAATTAATACAAAAGGCACAATGCCGACTTAAGTACAAGAGGACTGACACTCTAACTTTCTATGATTTGAACCTCACCTGTGAGTCCAGTTTTAGATTCCGATGCTATACTTAAGGTTTACTGTATCCCTTGGATCTTCTTATTGATGATGAAACACAGAAATTGCATCGGAATTAAATTCAAAATGCACAATACCGACTTAACTACAAGAGGACTGACACTCTCACTTTCTATGATTTGAACCACTCCTATGAGTCCAGTTTCAGATTCCGATGCTTCACTTCAGGTTTACTGCATACTTGCACCTTCTTATTGATGATGAAACACAGAAATTGCATCGGAATTAAATTCAAAATGCACAATACCGACTTAACTACAAGAAGACTGACACTCTCACATTCTATGATTTGAACCCCTCCTATGAGTCCAGTTTTAGATCCCGATGCTTCACTTCAGGTTTGCTGTATCCCTTGGACCTTTTTATTGACGATGAAACACAGAGTTTGCATCCAAATTTAATACAAAAGGTACAATGCCGACATAAGTACAAGAGGACTGACGCTCTTACTTTCTATGATTTGAACCTCTCCTGTGAGTCCAGTTTTATATTCCGATGTTTCACTTCAGGTTTACTGTATTGCTTGGACCGTCTTATTGACTATGAAACACAGGAATTGCATCCGAATTTAATACAAATGGCACAATGCCAACTTAAGTAGAAGGGGACTGACATTCTAACTTTCTGTGATTTGAACCTCTCCTGTGAGTCCAGTTTTAGATTCCGATGCTTCACTTCAGGTTTACTGTATCCCTTGGACATTCTTATTGACGATGAAACACAGAAATTGCATCCGATTTTAATACAAAAGGCACAATGCCGACATAAGTAAAAGAGGACTGACACTCTAAAATTCTATGATTTGAACCTCTCCTGCGAGTCCAGTTTTAGATTCCTATGCTTCACTTAAGGTTTACTGTATCCCTTGTACCTTCTTATTGACGAAGAAACACAGAAATTGCATCGGAATTAAATTCAAAAATCACAATGCAGAGTTAAGTACAAGAGGAATGATACTCTAACTTTCTATGATTTGAACCTCTCCTGTGAGTCCAGTTTTAGATTCCGATGCTTCACTTCAGGTTTACTGTATCCCTTGGACCTTCTTATTGACGATGAAACACAGAGCTTGCATCCGAAATTAATACAAAAGGCACAATGCCGACTTAAGTACAAGAGGACTGACACTCTAACTTTCTATGATTTGAACCTCTCCTGTGAGATTAGTTTTAGATTCCGATGCTTCACTTCAGGTTTACTGTATCCTTTGGACCTTCTTATTGACGATGAAACACAGAAATTGCATCCGAATTAAATTCAAAAGGCACAATGCCGACCTAAGTACAAGAGGACTGACACTCTCACTTTCTATGATTTGAACCTCTCCTGTGAGTCCAGTTTTAGATTCCGATGTTTCACTTCAGGTTTACAGTATACCGTGCACCTTCTTATTGACGATGAAACAGAGATATTGCAGCCGAATTTAATACAAAAGGCACAATGCCGACTTAAGTACAAGAGGACTGACATTCTAACTTTCTATGATTTGAACCTCTCCTGTGAGTCCAGTTTTAGATTCCGATGCTTCACTTCAGGTGTACTGTATCCCTTGGATCTTCTTATTGACGATGAAACACAGAAATTGCATCCGAATTTTATACAAATGGCACAATGCCGACTTAAGTAAAAGAGAACTGACACTCTAACATTCTATGACTTGAACCTCTCCTGCGAGTCCATTTTTAGATTCCGATGCTTCACTTAAGGTTTACTGTATCCCTTGGACCCTCATATAGACGATGAAACACAGAAATTGCATCCAAATGTAATACAAAAGGCACAATACCGACTCATGTACAAGAGGAGTGACACTCTCACTTTCTATGATTTGAACCTCTCCTGTGAGTCCAGTTTTAGATTCCGATGCTTCACTTCAGTTTTACTGTATCCCTTGCACCTTCTTATTGACGATGAAACACAGAAATTTCATCCGAATTTAATACAAATGCAACAGTGCCGACTTAAGTACAAGAGGACTGACACTCTCACTTTCTATGATTTGAACCTCTCCTGTGAGTCAAGTATTAGATTCCGATGCTTCACTCCAGGTTTTCTGTATCCCTGGGACCTTCTTACTGACGATAAAACACAGAAATTGCATCCGAATTAAATTCAAAAATCACAATGCCCACTTAAGTACAAGAGGACTGACACTCTAACTTTCTATGATTTGAACCTCTCCTGTGAGTCTAGTTTTAGATTCCGATGCTTCACTTCAGGTTTACTGTATCCCTTGGACAATCTTATTGACGATGAAACACAGAAATTGCATCGGAATTTAATACAAAAGCCACAATGCAGACTTAAGTACAAGAGGACTGACATTCTAACTTTCTATGTTTTGAACCTCTCCTGTGAGTCCAGTCTTAGATTCCGATGCTTCACTCCAGGTTTACTGTATCCCTGGGACCTTCTTACTGACGATGAAACACAGAAATTGCATCCGAATTAAATTCAAAAATCGCAATGCCGACTTAAGTACAAGAGGACTGACACTCTAACTTTCTATGATTTGAATCTCTCCTGTGGGTACAGTTTTTGATTCCGATGCTTCACTTCAGGTTTACTGTATCCTTTGGACCTTCTTATTGACGATGAAACACAGAAATTGCATACGAATTTAATACAAAAGGCACAATACCGACTCAAGTACAAGAGGAGTGACACTCTCACTTTCTATGATTTGAACCTCTCCTGTGAGTCCAGTTTTAGATTCCGATGCTTCACTTCAGTTTTAATGTATCCCTTGGCCCTTCTTATTGACGATGAAACACAGAAATTTCATCCGAATTTAATACAAATGCAACAATGCCGACTTAATTACAAGAGGACTGACACTCTCACTTTCTATGATTTGAACCTCTCCTGTGAGTCTAGTTTTAATTTCCGATGCTTCACTTCAGGTTTACTGTATCCCTTGGACCTTCTTATTGACGATGAGACACAGAAATTGCATCGGAATTTAATACAAAAGGCACAATGCCGACTTAAGTACAAGAGGACTGACATTCTAACTTTCTATGATTTGAACCTCTCCTGTGAGTCCAGTTTCAGATTCCGAAGCATCACTTCAGGTTTACTGTATCCCTTGGACCTTCTAATTGACGATGAAACACAGAGTTAGCATCCGAATTTAATACAAAAGTCACAATGCCTACTTAAGTATAAAAGGACTGACACTCTAACTTTCTATGATTTGAACCTCTCCTGTGAGTCCAGTTTTAGATTCCGATGCTTCACTTCAGGTTTACTGTATCCCTTGGACCTTCTTATTGACGATGAAACACAGAGTTTGCATCCGAAATTAATACAAAAGGCACAATGCCGACTTAAGTACAAGAGGACTGACACTCTAACTTTCTATGATTTGAACCTCTCCTGTGAGTCCAGTTTTAGATTCCGATGCTATACTTAAGGTTTACTGTATCCCTTGGATCTTCTTATTGATGATGAAACACAGAAATTGCATCGGAATTAAATTCAAAATGCACAATACCGACTTAACTACAAGAGGACTGACACTCTCACTTTCTATGATTTGAACCACTCCTATGAGTCCAGTTTCAGATTCCGATGCTTCACTTCAGGTTTACTGCATACTTGCACCTTCTTATTGATGATGAAACACAGAAATTGCATCGGAATTAAATTCAAAATGCACAATACCGACTTAACTACAAGAAGACTGACACTCTCACATTCTATGATTTGAACCCCTCCTATGAGTCCAGTTTTAGATCCCGATGCTTCACTTCAGGTTTGCTGTATCCCTTGGACCTTTTTATTGACGATGAAACACAGAGTTTGCATCCAAATTTAATACAAAAGGTACAATGCCGACATAAGTACAAGAGGACTGACGCTCTTACTTTCTATGATTTGAACCTCTCCTGTGAGTCCAGTTTTATATTCCGATGTTTCACTTCAGGTTTACTGTATTGCTTGGACCGTCTTATTGACTATGAAACACAGGAATTGCATCCGAATTTAATACAAATGGCACAATGCCAACTTAAGTAGAAGGGGACTGACATTCTAACTTTCTGTGATTTGAACCTCTCCTGTGAGTCCAGTTTTAGATTCCGATGCTTCACTTCAGGTTTACTGTATCCCTTGGACATTCTTATTGACGATGAAACACAGAAATTGCATCCGATTTTAATACAAAAGGCACAATGCCGACATAAGTAAAAGAGGACTGACACTCTAAAATTCTATGATTTGAACCTCTCCTGCGAGTCCAGTTTTAGATTCCTATGCTTCACTTAAGGTTTACTGTATCCCTTGTACCTTCTTATTGACGAAGAAACACAGAAATTGCATCGGAATTAAATTCAAAAATCACAATGCAGAGTTAAGTACAAGAGGAATGATACTCTAACTTTCTATGATTTGAACCTCTCCTGTGAGTCCAGTTTTAGATTCCGATGCTTCACTTCAGGTTTACTGTATCCCTTGGACCTTCTTATTGACGATGAAACACAGAGCTTGCATCCGAAATTAATACAAAAGGCACAATGCCGACTTAAGTACAAGAGGACTGACACTCTAACTTTCTATGATTTGAACCTCTCCTGTGAGATTAGTTTTAGATTCCGATGCTTCACTTCAGGTTTACTGTATCCTTTGGACCTTCTTATTGACGATGAAACACAGAAATTGCATCCGAATTAAATTCAAAAGGCACAATGCCGACCTAAGTACAAGAGGACTGACACTCTCACTTTCTATGATTTGAACCTCACCTGTGAGTCCAGTTTTAGATTCCGATGTTTCACTTCAGGTTTACAGTATACCTTGCACCTTCTTATTGACGATGAAACAGAGATATTGCAGCCGAATTTAATACAAAAGGCACAATGCCGACTTAAGTACAAGAGGACTGACATTCTAACTTTCTATGATTTGAATCTCTCCTGTGAGTCCAGTTTCAGATTCCGATGCTTCACTTCAGGTTTACTGTATCCTTTGGACATTCTTTTTGACGATGAAACACAGAAATTGCATCCGAATTTAATACAAAAGGCACAATGCCGACTTAAGTAAAAGAGGACTGACACTCTAACATTGTATGATTTGAACCTCTACTGCGAGTCCAGTTTTAAATTCCGATGCTACACTTCAGTTTTACTGTATACCTTGCACCTTTTTATTGACGATAAATCATAGTAATTGCATCGGAATTTAATACAAAAGGCCAAATGCCGACTTAAGTAAAAGAGGACTGACAGTCTAACTTTCTATGATTTGTACCTCTCCTGTGAGTCCAGTTTTAGATTCCGATGCTTCACTTCAGTTTTACTGTATCCCTTGGACCTTCTTATTGACGATGAAACACAGAAATTTCATCCGAATTTAATACAAATGCATCAATGCCGACTTAAGTACAAGAGGACTGACACTCTCACTTTCTATGATTTGAACCTCTCCTGTGAGTCCAGTCTTAGATTCCGATGCTTCACTCCAGGTTTACTGTATCCCTGGGACCTTCTTACTGACGATGAAACACAGAAATTGCATCCGAATTAAATTCAAAAATCACAATGCCGACTTAAGTACAAGAGGACTGACACTCTAACTTTCAATGATTTGAACCTCTCCTGTGAGTCTAGTTTTAGATTCCGATGCTTCACTTCAGGTTTACTGTATCCCTTGGCCTTCTTATTGACGATGAAACACAGAAATTGCATCGGAATTTAATACAAAAGGCACAATCCCGACTTAAGTACAAGAGGACTGACATTCTAACTGTCTATGATTTGAACCTCTCCTGTGAGTCCAGTTTTAGATTCCGATGCTTCACTTCAGGTTTACTGTATACCTTGCACCTTTTTATTGACGATAAATCATAGTAATTGCATCGGAATTTAATACAAAAGGCCAAATGCCGACTTAAGTAAAAGAGGACTGACAGTCTAACTTTCTATGATTTGTACCTCTCCTGTGAGTCCACCTTTAGATTCCGATGCTTCACTTCAGGTTTATTGTATCCCTTGGACTTTCTTATTGACGATGAAACACAGAAATTGCATCCGAATTCAATAGAAATGCCACAATGCCGACTTAAGTACGAGAGGACTGACACTCTCACTTTCTATGATTTGAACCTTTCCTGTGAGTCCAGTTTTAGATCCCGATGTTTCACTTCATGTTTGCTGTATCCCTTGGACCTTTTTATTTACGATGAAACACAGAGTTTGCATCCAAATTTAATACAAAAGGTACAATGCCAACTTAAGTACAAGGGGACTGACACTCTCTCTTTCAATGATTTGAACCTCTCCTGTTAGTCCGGTTTTAAATTCCGATGCTTCACTTCAGGATTAGTGTATACCTCGCACCTTCTTATTGACGATGAAAGATAGAAATTGCATCGGAATTTAATGCAAAAGCCACAATACCGACTTAAATAAGAGAGGACTAACACTCTAAATTTCAATGATTTGAACCTCTCCTGTGAGTCCAGTTCTAGATTCCGATGCTTCACTTCATGTTGAGAGTATCCCTTGGACCTTCTTATTGACGATGAAACACAGAAATTGCATCCGAATTTAATACAAATGGCACAATGTCGACTTAAGTACAAGAGGACTGACACTCTCACTTTCTATGATTTGAACCTCTCCTGTGAGTCCAGTTATAGATTCCGATGCTTCACTTCAGGTTTACAGTATACCTTGCACCTTCTTATTGACGATGAAACACAGAAATTGGAGCCGAATTAAATACAAAAGGCACAATGCCGACTTAAGTAAAAGAGGACTGACACTCTAAAATTCTATGATTTGAACCTCTCCTGCGAGTCCAGTTTTAGATTCCGATGCTTCACTTAAGGTTTACTGTATCTCTTGGACCTTCTTATTGACGATGAAACACAGAAATTGCATCCGAATTTAATACAAAAGGCACAATGCCGTCTTAAGTACAAGAGGACTGACATTCTAACTTTCTATGATTTGAACCTCTCCTGTGAGTCCAGTTTTAGTTTCCGATGCTTCACTTCAGGTTTACTGTATCCCTGGGACCTTCCTATTGACGAAGAAACACAGAAATTGCATCCGAGTTTAATACAAAAGGCACAATGCCGACTTAAGTAGAAGAGGACTGACACTCTAACATTCTATGATTTGAACCTCTCCTGCGAGTCCATTTTTAGATTCCAATGCTTCACTTAAGGTTTACTGTATCCCTTGCACCTTCTTATTGACGATGAAACACAGAAATTGCATCCGAATTTAATACAAAAGGCACAATACCGACTTAAGTACAAGAGGAGTGACACTCTAACTTTCTATGATTTGAATCTCTCCTGTGAGTCCAGTTTCAGATTCCGATGCTTCACTTCAGGTTTACTGTATCCTTTGCACCTTCTTATTGACGGTGAAACACAGAAAACGCATCGGAATGAAATTCAAAAGGCACAATGCCGACCTAAGTAGAAGTGGACTGACACTCTCATTTTCTATGATTTGAACCTCTCCTGTGAGTCCAGTTTTAGATTCCGATGTTTCACTTCAGGTTTACTGTATACCTTGCACCTTCCTATTGACGATGAAACACAGAAATTGCATCGGAAATAAATTCAAAGGACACAATGCCGACTTAAGTACAAGAGGACTGACACTCTCACTTTCTATGATGTGAACCTCTTCTGTGAGTCCAGTTTTAGATTCCGATTCTTCACTTCAGGTTTACTGTATCCCTTGGACCTGCTTATTGACGATGAAACACAGAGTTTGTATCCGAATTTTAATACAAAAGGTACAATGCCGACTTAAGTACAAGAGGACTGACACTCTAACTTCCTACGATTTGAACCTCTCCTGTGAGTCCAGTTTCAGATTCCGAAGCATCACTTCAGGTTTACTGCATCCCTTGGACCTTCTAATTGACGATGAAACACAGAGTTTGCATCCAAATTTAATACAAAAGTCACAATGCCGACTTAAGTACAAGAGAACTGACACTCTCATGTTCTATGATTTGAACCTCTCCTGTGAGTCCAGTTTTCGATTCCGATGCTTCACTTCAGGTTTACTGAATACCTTGCTCCTTCTAATTGACGATGAAACACAGAAATTGCATCCGAATTTAATACAAAAGGCACAATGGTGACTTAAGTACAAGACTACTGACACTCTCAATTTCTATGATGTGAACCTCTCCTGTGAGTCCAGTTTCAGATTCCGATGCTTCACTTCAGGTTTACTGCAAACCTTGCACCTTCTTATTGACGATGAAACACAGAAATTGCATCGGAATTAAATTCTAAATGCACAATACCGAATTAAGTACAAGAGAACTGACACTCTCACTTTCTATGATTTGAACCTCTCCTATGAGTCCAGTTTTGGATCCCGATGCTTCACTTCAGGTTTACTGTATACCTTGGACCTTTTTATTGACGATGAAACACAGAGTTTGCATCCAAATTTAATACAAAATGCACAATGCCGACTTAAGTACAAGAGGACGGACACTCTCACTTTCTATGATTTGAACCTTTCCTGTGAGTCCAGTTTTAGATTCCGATGCTTCACTTCAGGTTTACTGTATCCCTTGGACCTTCTTATTGACGATGAAACACAGAAATTGCACCCGAATTTAATACAAATGACACAATGCCGACTTAAGTACAAGAGGAATGACACTCTCACTTTCTATGATTTGAACCTCTCCTGAGAGTCCAGTTTTAGATTCCGATGCTTCACTTCTGGTTTACTGTATCCGTTGGACCTTCTTATTGACGATCAAACACAGATATTTCATCCTAATTAAATACAAATGCCACAATGCCGACTTAAGTACAAGAGAACTGACACTCTCATGTTCTATGATTTGAACCTCTCCTGTGAGTCCAGTTTTCGATTCCGATGCTTCACTTCAGGTTTACTGAATACCTTGCTCCTTCTAATTGACGATGAAACACAGAAATTGCATCCGAATTTAATACAAAGGGCAAAATGCCGACTTAAGTACAAGAGGTCTGACATTCTAACTTTCTATGATTTGAACCTCTCCTGTGAATCCAGTTTTAGATTCCGATGCTTCACTTCAGGTTCACTGTATCCCTTGGACATTCTTATTGACGATGAAACACAGAAATTGCTACCCAATTTAATACAAAAGCACAATACCGACTCAAGTACAAGAGGAGTGACACTCTAACTTTCTATGATTTGAACCTCTCCTGTGAGTCCAGTTTTAGATTCCGATGCTTCACTTCAGGTTTCTTGTATCCCTTGGACCTTCTTATTGACGATGAAACACAGAAATTGCATCCGAATTTAATACAAATGCCACAATGCCGACATAAGTACAAGAGGACGGACACTCTCACTTTCTATGATTTGAACCTTTCCTGTGAGTCCAGTTTCAGATTCCGATGCTTCACTTCAGGTTTACTGTATCCCTTGGACCTTCTTATTGACGATGAAACACAGAAATTGCACCCGAATTTAATACAAATGACACAATGCCAACTTAAGTACAAGAGGACTGACACTATCACTTTCTATGATTTGAACCTCTTCTAAGAGTTCAGTTTTAGATTCCGATGCTTCACTTCAGGTATACTGTATCCCTTGGACCTTCTTATTGAAGATGAAACACAGAAATTGCATCGGAATTAAATTCAAAACGCACAATGTCGACTTAAGTAAAAGATGACTGACACTCTCACTTTCTATGATTTGAACCTCTCCTGTGAGTCCAGTTTTTGATTCCGATGCTTCACTTCAGGTTTACTGTATCCCTTGGACCTTCTTATTGCCGATGAAACACAGAGTTTGCATCCGAATTTAATATAAAAGGCACAATGCCGACTTAAGTACAAGAGCAATGACACTCTAACTTTCTATGATTTGAACCTCTCCTGTGAGTCCAGTTTTAGATTCCGATGCTTCACTTCAGATTTACTGTATCCCTTGGACCTTCTTCTTGACGATGAAACACTGAAATTGCATCCGAATTTAATACAAAAGGCACAATGGCGACTTCAGTACAAGAGGACTGACACTCTCACTTTCTATGATTTGAACCTCTCCTGTGAGTACAGTTTCAGATTCCGATGCGTCACTTCAGGTTTACTGTATACCTGGCACCTTCTTATTGACGATGACACACAGAAAATGCATCGGAATTAAATTCAAAAGGCACAATGCCGACTTAAGTACAAGAGGACTGACACTCTAACTTTCTACGATTTGAACCTCTCCTGTGAGTCCAGTTTCAGATTCCGAAGCATCATTTCAGGTTTACTGCATCCCTTGGACCTTCTAATTGACGATGAAACACAGAGTTTGCATCCAAATTTAATACAAAAGTCACAATGCCGACTTAAGTACAAAGGACTGACACTCTAACTTTCTATGATTTGAACCTCTCCTGTGAGTCCAGTTTTAGATTCCGAAGCTTCACTTCAGGTTTACTCTATCCCTTGGACCTTCTTATTGACTATGAAACACAGAAATTGCATCCGAATTTAATACAAAAGGCACAATGGCGACTTAAGTACAAGACTACTGACACTCTCAATATCTATGATGTGAACCTCTCCTGTGAGTCCAGTTTCAGATTCCGATGCTTCACTTCAGGTTTACTGCATACCTTGAACCTTCTTATTGACGATGAAACACAGAAATTGCATCGGAATTAAATTCTAAATGCACAATACCGACTTAAGTACAAGAGAACTGACACTCTCACTTTCTATGATTTGAACCTCTCCTATGAGTCCAGTTTTAGATCCCGATGCTTCACTTCAGGTTTACTGTATACCTTGGACCTTTTTATTGACGATGAAACACAGAGTTTGCATCCAAATTTAATACAAAATGTACAATGCCGACTTAAGTACAAGAGGACATACACTCTTACTTTCTATGATTTGAACCTCCCCTTTGAGTCCCGTTTTCGATTCCGATGTTTCACTTCAGGTTTACTGTATTCCTTGGACCTTCTTATTGGCTATGAAACACAGGAATTGCATCCGAATTTAATACAAATGGCACAATGCCAACTTAAGTACAAGAGGACTGACACTCTCTCTTTCTATGATTTGAACCTCTCCTGTGAGTTCGGTTTTAAATTCCGATGCTTCACTTCAGGTTTACTGTATACCTTGCACCTTCTTATTGACGATGAAACATAGAAATTGCATCGGAATTTAATGCAAAAGCCACAATTCCGACTTAAATAAAAGAGGACTAACACTCTAACTTTCTATGATGTGAACCTCTCCTGTGAGTCCAGTTTCAGATTACGATGCTTCACTTCAGGTTTACTGCATACCTTGCACCTTCTTATTGACGATGAAACTCAGAAATTGCATCGGAATTAAATTCAAAATGCACAATACCGACTTAAGTAAAAGAGGACTTACACTCTAACATTCCATGATTTGATCCTCTCCTGCGAGTCCAGTTTTAGATTCCGATGCTTCACTTAAGGTTTACTGTATCCCTTGGAACTTCTTATTGACGATGAAACACAGAAATTGCATCCGAATTTAATACGAAAGGCACAATGCCGACTTAAGTACAAGAGGACTGACATTCTAACTTTCTATGATTTGAACCTCTCCTGTGAGTCCAGTTTTAGTTTCCGATGCATCACTTCAGATTTACTGTATCCCTGGGACCTTCTTATTGACGACGAAACACAGAAATTGCATCCGAATTTAATACAAAAGGCACAATGCCGACTTAAGTAGAAGAGGACAGACACTCTAACATTCTATGATTTGAACCTCTCCTGCGAGTCCAGTTTTAGATTCCAATGCTTCACTTAACGTTTACTGCATCCCTTGGACCTTCTTATTGACGATGAAACACAGAAATTGCATCCGAATTTAATACAAAAGGCACAATACCGACTGAAGTACAAGAGGAGTGACACTCTAACTTTCTATGATTTGAATCTCTCCTGTGAGTCCACTTTCAGATTCCGATGCTTCACTTCAGGTTTACTGTATCCTTTGCACCTTCTTATTGACGATGAAACACAGAAAATGCATCGGAATGAAATTCAAAAGGCACAATGCCGACCTAAGTAGAAGTGGACTGACACTCTCATTTTCTATGATTTGAACCTCTCCTGTGAGTCCAGTTTTAGATTCCGATGTTTCACTTCTGGTTTACTGTATACCTTGCACCTTCTTATTGACGATGAAACACAGAAATTGCATCGGAAATAAATTCAAAAGACACAATGCCGACTTAAGTACAAGTGGACTGACACTCTCACTTTCTATGATGTGAACCTCTTCTGTGAGTCCAGTTTTAGATTCCGATGCTTCACTTCAGGTTTACTGTATCCCTTGGACCTGCTTATTGACGATGAAACACAGAGTTTGCATCCGAATTTTAATACAAAAGGTACAATGCCGACTTAAGTACAAGAGGACTGACACTCAAACTTTCTACGATTTGAACCTCTCCTGTGAGTCCAGTTTAAGATTCCGATGCATCACTTCAGGTATACTGTATCCCTTGGATCTTCTTATTGACGACGAAACACAGAAATTGCATCCGAATGTAATACAAAAATCACAATGGCGACTAAAGTACAAGAGTACTGACACTCTCACTTTCTAAGAGTTGAACCTCTCCTGTGAGTCCAGTTTCAGATTACGATGCTTCACTTCAGGTTTACTGCATACCTTGCACCTTCTTATTGACGATGAAACTCAGAAATTGCATCGGAATTAAGTTCAAAATGCACAATGCCGACTTAAGTACAAGAGGACTTACACTCTAACTTTCTATGATTTGAACCTCACCTGTGAGTCCAGTTTTAGATTCGGATGCTTCACTTCATGTTTACTGTATCCCTTGGACCTTCTTATTGACGATGAAACATAGAAATTGCATCCGAATTTAATACAAATGACACAATGCCGACATAAGTAAAAGAGGACTGACACTCTAAATATCTATGATTTGAACCTCTCGTGTGAGTCCAGTTTTAGATTCCGATGCTTCACTTCAGGTTTACTGTATCCCTTGGACCCTCTTATTGACGATGAAACAAAGAAATTGCATCCGAATTTAATACAAAAGGCACAATACCGACTTAAGTACAAGAGGAGTGACACTCTAACTTTCCATGATTTGAACCGCTCCTGTGAGTCCAGTTTTAGATTCGAATGTTTCGATTCAGGTTTACTGTATCCCTTGGAGGTTCTTATTGACTTTGAATCACAGGAATTGCATCCGAATTTAATACAAATGGCACAATGCCGACTTAAGTACAAGAGGACTGACACTCTCACTTTCTATGATTTGAACCTCTCTTGTGAGTCCGGTTTTTGATTCTGATGCTTCACTTCAGGTTTACAGTATACTTTGCACCTTCTTATTGACGTTGAAACATAGAAATTGCATCGGAATTTAATACAAAAGGCAAAATGCTGACTTAAGTAAAAGAGGACCGACACGCTAACTTTCTATGTTTTGAACCTCTCCTGTGAGTCCAGTTTTAGATTCCGATGCTTCTCTTTAGGTTTACTGTATCCCTTGGACCTTCTAACTGACGATGAAACACCGAAATTGCATCCAAATTTAATACAAAAGGCACAATACCGACTTAAGTACAAGAGGAGTGTCACTCTATCTATGATTTGAAACTCTCCTGTGAGTCGAGTTTTAGATTCTGATGCTTCACTTCAGGTTTACTGTATCCCTTGGACCTTCTTATTGACGAAGAATCACAGAAATTGCATCCGATTTTAATACAAAAGTCACAATGCCGACTTAAGTACAAGAGGACTGATACTCAAACTTTCTATGATATGAACCTCTCCTGTGAGTCCAGTTTAAGATTCCGATGCTTCACTTCAGGTTTACTGTATCCCTTGGACCTTCTTATTGACGAGGAAACACAGAAATAGCATCCGAATGTAATACAAAAGGCTCAATACCGACTTAAGTACACGAGGAGTGTCACTCTATCTATGATTTGAAACTCTCCTGTGAGTCGAGTTTTAGATTCTGATGCTTCACTTCAGGTTTACTGTATCCCTTTTACCTTCTTATTGACGAAGAATCACAGAAATTGCGTCCGATTTTAATACAAAAGTCACAATGCCGACTTAAGTACAAGAGGACTGACACTCTCACTTTCTATGATTGGAACCTCTCGTGTAAGTCCAGTTTTAGATTCCGATGCTTCACTTCAGGTTTACTGTACCCCTTGCACCTTCTTATTGAGGATGAAACACAGAAAGTGCATCCGAATTTAATACAAATGGCACAATGCCGACTTAAGTACAAGAGGACTGACACTCTCACTTTCTATGATTGGAACCTCTCGTGTATTTCCAGTTTTAGATTCCGAAGCTTCACTTCAGGTTTACTGTACCCCTTGCACCTTCTTATTGAAGATGAAACACAGAAAGTGTATCCGAATTTAATACAAATGGCACAATGCCGACTTAAGTACAAGAGGACTGACACTCTCACTTTCTATTATTTGAACCTCTCCTGTGAGTCCATTTTTAGATTCCGATGCTTCACTTCAGGTTTACTGTATCCCTTGGATCTTCTTATCGACGATGAAACACAGAAATTGCATCCGAATTTAATACAAATGGCACAATGCCGACTAAAGTACAAGAGGACTGACACTCTCACTTTCTATGATTTGAACCTCCCCTGTGAGTCCGGTTTTAGATTCCGATGCTTCACTTCAGGTTTACTGTATACCTTGCAACTTCTTATTGACGATGAAACATAGAAATTGCATCGGAATGTAATGCAAAAGGCACAATAATGACTTAAGTAAAAGATTACTGACACTCTAACTTTCTATGATTTGAACCTCTCCTGTGAGTCCAGTTTTAGATTCCGATGCTTCACTTCAGGTATACTGTATCCCTTGGACCTTCTTATTGACGATGAAACACAGAAATTGCATCCGAAATTAATACAAAAGGCACAATACCGACTTAAGTACAAGAGGAGTGACACTATATCTATGATTTGAATCTCTCGTGTGAGTCCTGTTTTAGATTCCGATGCTTCACTTCAGGTTTACTGTATCCCTTGGACCTTCTTATTGAAGATGAAACACAGAAATTGCATCAGAATTAAATGCAAAAGGCACAATGCCTACTTAAGTAAAAGTGGATTGACACTCTCACTCTCTATGATTTGAACCTCTCCTGTGCGTCCAGTTTTAGATTCCGATGCTTTGCTTAAGGTTTACTGTATCCCTTGGACCATCTTATTGACGATGAAACACAGAAATTGCATCGGAATAAAATTCAAAAGACACAATGCCGACTTAAGTACAAGAGGACTGACACTCAAACTTTTTATGATTTGAACCTCTCCTGCGATTCCAGTTTTAGATTCCGATGCTTCACTTCAGGTTTACTGTATCGCTTGGACCTTCTTATTGAAGATGAAACACAGAAAAACCATCCGAATTTAATACAAATGGCACAATGCCAACTTAAGTACAAGAGGACTGACACTCTCACTTTCTATGATTGGAACCTCTCGTGTAAGTCCAGTTTTAGATTCCGAAGCTTCACTTCAGGTTTACTGTACCCCTTGGACCTTCTTATTGAAGATGAAACACGGAAAGTGCATCCGAATTTAATACAAATGGCACAATGCCGACTTAAGTTCAAGAGGACAAACACTCTCACTTTCTATTATTTGAACCTCTCCTGTGAGTCCATTTTTAGATTCCGATGCTTCACTTCAGGTTTACTGTATCCGTTGGACCTTCTTATTGACGATGAAACACAGAAATTGCATCCGAATTTAATACAAATGGCACAATGCCGACTAAAGTACAAGAGGACTGACACTCTCACTTTCTATGATTTGAACCTCTCCTGTGAGTCCGGTTTTAGATTCCGATGCTTCACTTCAGGTTTACTGTACCCCTTGCACCTTCTTATTGAAGATGAAACACAGAAAGTGTATCCGAATTTAATACAAATGGCACAATGCCGACTTAAGTACAAGAGGACTGACACTCTCACTTTCTATTATTTGAACCTCTCCTGTGAGTCCATTTTTAGATTCCGATGCTTCACTTCAGGTTTACTGTATCCCTTGGATCTTTCTTATCGACGATGAAACACAGAAATTGCATCCGAATTTAATACAAATGGCACAATGCCGACTAAAGTACAAGAGGACTGACACTCTCACTTTCTATGATTTGAACCTCCCCTGTGAGTCCGGTTTTAGATTCCGATGCTTCACTTCAGGTTTACTGTATACCTTGCACCTTCTTATTGACGATGAAACATAGAAATTGCATCGGAATGTAATGCAAAAGGCACAATAATGACTTAAGTAAAAGATTACTGACACTCTAACTTTCTATGATTTGAACCTCTCCTGTGAGTCCAGTTTTAGATTCCGATGCTTCACTTCAGGTATACTGTATCCCTTGGACCTTCTTATTGACGATGAAACACAGAAATTGCATCCGAAATTAATACAAAAGGCACAATACCGACTTAAGTACAAGAGGAGTGACACTATATCTATGATTTGAATCTCTCGTGTGAGTCCTGTTTTAGATTCCGATGCTTCACTTCAGGTTTACTGTATCCCTTGGACCTTCTTATTGAAGATGAAACACAGAAATTGCATCAGAATTAAATGCAAAAGGCACAATGCCTACTTAAGTAAAAGTGGATTGACACTCTCACTCTCTATGATTTGAACCTCTCCTGTGCGTCCAGTTTTAGATTCCGATGCTTTGCTTAAGGTTTACTGTATCCCTTGGACCATCTTATTGACGATGAAACACAGAAATTGCATCGGAATAAAATTCAAAAGACACAATGCCGACTTAAGTACAAGAGGACTGACACTCAAACTTTTTATGATTTGAACCTCTCCTGCGATTCCAGTTTTAGATTCCGATGCTTCACTTCAGGTTTACTGTATCGCTTGGACCTTCTTATTGAAGATGAAACACAGAAAAACCATCCGAATTTAATACAAATGGCACAATGCCAACTTAAGTACAAGAGGACTGACACTCTCACTTTCTATGATTGGAACCTCTCGTGTAAGTCCAGTTTTAGATTCCGAAGCTTCACTTCAGGTTTACTGTACCCCTTGGACCTTCTTATTGAAGATGAAACACGGAAAGTGCATCCGAATGTAATACAAATGGCACAATGCCGACTTAAGTACAAGAGGACAAACACTCTCACTTTCTATTATTTGAACCTCTCCTGTGAGTCCATTTTTAGATTCCGATGCTTCACTTCAGGTTTACTGTATCCGTTGGACCTTCTTATTGACGATGAAACACAGAAATTGCATCCGAATTTAATACAAATGGCACAATGCCGACTAAAGTACAAGAGGACTGACACTCTCACTTTCTATGATTTGAACCTCTCCTGTGAGTCCGGTTTTAGATTCCGATGCTTCACTTCAGGTTTACTGCATACCTTGCACCTTCTTATTGACGATGAAACATAGAAATTGCATCGGAATTCAATACAAAAGGCACAATGATGACTTAAGTAAAAGATTACTGACACTCTAACTTTCTATGATTTGAACCTCTCCTGTGAGTCCAGATTTAGATTCCGATGCTTCACTTCAGGTATACTGTATACCTTGGACCTTCTTATTGACGATGAAACACAGAAATTGCATCCGAATTTAATACAAATGACACAATGCCGACATAAAAAAAAGAGGACTGACACTCTAAATTTCTATGATTTGAACCTCTCGTGTGAGTCCAGTTTTAGATTCCGATGCTTCACTTCAGGTTTACTGTATCCCTTTCACCCTCTTATTGACGATGAAACAAAGAAATTGCATCCGAAGTTAATACAAAAGGCACAATACCGACTTAAGTAAAAGAGGAGTGACACTCTAACTTTCTATGATTTGAACCGCTCCTGTGAGTCCAGTTTTAGATTCGAATGTTTCGATTCAGGTTTACTGTATCCCTTGGAAGTTCTTATTGACTTTGAATCACAGGAATTGCATCCGAATTTAATACAAATGGCACAATGCCGACTTAAGTACAAGAGGCCTGACACTCTCACTTTCTATGATTTGAACCTCTCCTGTGAGCCCAGTTTTAGATTCCGGTGCTTCACTTCAGGTTTACTGTATACCTTGCACCTTCTTATTGACGATGAAACACTGAAGTTGCATCGGAATTTAGTTCAAAAGGCACCAGGCCGACTTAAGTGCAAGAGGACTGACACTCTAACTTTCTATGTTTTGAACCTCTCCTGTGAGTCCAGTTTTAGATTCCGATGCTTCAATTCAGGTTTACTGTATCCCTTGGACCTTCTTATTGACGATGAAACACAGAGATTGCATTCGAATTCAATACAAAAGGCACAATGCCGACTTACGTGCAAAAGGACTGACACTCTAACTTTCTATGATTTGAACCTCTCCTGTGAGTCCAGTTTTGGATTCCGATGTTTCACTTAAGGTTTACTGTATCCCTTGGACCTTCTTATTGACGATGAAACACAGAAATTACATCCGAATTTAATACAAATGGCACAATGCCGACTTAAGTACAAGAGGACTGTCACTCTTATTCTCTATGATTCGAACCTCTCCTGTGAGGTCAGTTTTAGATTCGGATGCTTCACTTCAGGTTAACTGTATCCCTTGGACCTTCTTATTGACGAAAAAAACACAGAAATTGCATCCGTATTTAATACAAATGGCACAATACCGACTTAAGTACAAGAGGAGTGACACTCTAACTTTCTATGATTTGAACCTCTCCTGTGAGTCCAGTTTTAGATTCCGATATTTCACGTCAGGTTTACTGTATCTCTTGGACTTTCTTATTGACTAAGAATCAGAGGAATTGCATCCGAATTTAATACAAATGGCACAATGCCGACTTAAGTACAAGAGGTCTGACACTCTCACTTTCTATGATTTGAACCTCCCCTGTGAGTCCAGCTTTAGATTCCGATGCTATACTTCAGGATAACTGTATCCCTTGGACGTTCTTGTTGACGATGAAACACAGAAATTGCATCCGAATTTAATACAAAAGGCACAATGGCGACTTACGTACAAGAGGACTGAGACTCTCACTTTCTATGATTTGAACCTCTCCTGTGAGTCCAGTTTCAGATTCCGATGC
Source organism: Schistocerca americana (assembly GCF_021461395.2). Classification (NCBI taxonomy): domain Eukaryota; kingdom Metazoa; phylum Arthropoda; class Insecta; order Orthoptera; family Acrididae; genus Schistocerca; species Schistocerca americana. The sequence goes on from NC_060127.1 coordinate 221,135,875, forward strand.
TTCACTTCAGGTTTACTGTATCCCTTGGACATTGTTATTGACGATGAAACACAGAAATTGCAACTGAATTAAATTCAAAATGCACAATGCCGACTTAAGTAAAAGAGGACTGACACTCTCACTCTCTATGATTTGAACCTCTCCTGTGAGTCCAGTTTTAGATTCCGATGCTTCGCTTAAGGTTTACTGTATCCCTTGGACCATCTTATTGACGATGATACACAGAAATTGCATCGGAATTAAATTCAAAAGGCACAATGCCGACTTAAGTACAAGAGGACTGACACTCAAACTTTCTATGATTTGAACCTCTCCTGTGAGTCCAGTTTTAGATTCCGATGCTTCACTTCAGGTTTACTGTATCCCTTGGACCTTCTTATTCACGATGAAACACAGAGTTTGCATCCGAATTTAATACAAAAGGCACAATGCCGACTTACGTGCAAGAGGACTGACACTCTAACTTTCTATGAATTGAACCTCTCCTGTGAGTCTAGTTTTAGATTCCGATGCTTGACTTCAGGTTTACTGTATCCCTTGGACTTTCTTATTGACGATGAAACACAGAAATTTCATCCGAATTTAATACAAATGGCCCAATGCCGACTTAAGTACAAGAGGACCGACACTCTCACTTTCTATGATTTGAACATCTCCTGCGAGTCCAGTTTTAGATTCCGATGCTTCACGTCTGGTTTGCTGTATCAATTGAACCTTCTTATTGACGATGAAACACAGAAATTGCATCGGAATTAAATTCAAAAGGCACAATGCCGACTTAAGTACAAGAGGACTGACACTCAAACTTTCTATGATTTGATCCTCTCCTGTGGTCCAGTTTTCGATTCCGATGCTTCACATCAGGTTTACTGTATCCCTTGGACCTTCTTATTGACGATGAAACACAGAGTTTGCATCCGAATGTAAGACAAAAGGCACAATGCCGACTTAAGTACAAGAGGACTGACACTCAAACTTTTTATGATTTGAACCTCTCCTGTGATTCCAGTTTTAGATTCCGATGCTTCATTTCAGGTTTACTGTACCCCTTGGACCTGCTTATTGACGATGAAACACGGAGTTTGCATCCGAATTTGATACAAAAGACACAATTCCGACTTAAGTACAAGAGGACTGACACTCTAAATTTCTATGATTTGAACCTCTCCTGTGAGTTTAGTTTTAGATTCCGATGCTATACTTCAGGTTTACTGTATCCCTTGGACCTTCTTATTGACGATGAAACACAGAGTTTGCATCCGAATGTAAGACAAAAGGCACAATGCCGACTTAAGTACAAGAGGACTGACACTCAAACTTTTTATGATTTGAACCTCTCCTGTGATTCCAGTTTTAGATTCCGGTGCTTCACTTCAGGTTTACTGTATACCTTGCACCTTCTTATTGATGATGAAACACAGAAGTTGCATCGGAATTAAATTCAAAAGGCACCACGCCGACTTAAGTGCAAGAGGACTGACACTCTAACTTTCTATGTTTTGAACCTCTCCTGTGAGTCCAGTTTTAGATTCCGATGCTTCACTTCAGGTTTACTGTATCACTTGGACCTTCTTATTGAAGATGAAACACAGAATTTGCATCCGAATTTAATACAAAAGGGCCAATGCCGACTTACGTGCAAAAGGACTGACACCCTGACTTTCTATGATTTGAACCTCTCCTGTGAGTCCAGTTTTGGATTCCGATGCTTCACTTCAGGTTTTCTGTATCCCTTGGACCTTCTTATTGACGATGAAACACAGAAATTGCATCCGAATTTAATACAAATGGCACAATGCCGACTTAAGTACAAGAGGACTGTCACTCTTACTCTCTATGATTCGAACCTCTCCTGTGAGGTCAGTTTTAGATTCAGATGCTTCACTTCAGGTTAACTGTATCCCTTGGACCTTCTTATTGACGAAAAAACACAGAAATTGCATCCGTATTTAATACAAATGGCACAATACCGACTTAAGTACAAGAGGAGTGACACTCTAACTTTCTATGATTTGAACCTCTCCTGTGAGTCCAGTTTTAGATTCCGATGTTTCACTTCAGGTTTACTGTATCCCTTGGGCCTTCTTATTGACTATGAATCACAGGAATTGCATCCGAATTTAATACATATGGCACAATGCCGACTTAAGTACAAGAGGTCTGACTCTCTCACTTTCTATGATTTGAACCTCTCCTGTGAGTCCAGTTTTAGATTCCGATGCTATACTTCAGGTTTACTGTATCCCTTTTACGTTCTTGTTGACGATGAAACACAGAAATTGCATCCGAATTTAATACAAAAGGAACAATGGCGACATAAGTACAAGAGGACTGAGACTCTCACTTTCTATGATTTGAACCTCTCCTGTGAGTCCAGTTTCAGATTCCGATGCTTCACTTCAGGTTTACTGTATCCCTTGGACCTTCTTATTGACGATGAAACACAGAAATTGCAACTGAATTAAATTCAAAAGGCACAATGCCGACTTAAGTAAAAGAGGACTGACACTCTCACTCTCTATGATTTGAACCTCTCCTGTGAGTCCAGTTTTAGATTCCGATGCTTCGCTTAAGGTTTACTGTATCCCTTGGACCATCTTATTGACGATGATATACAGAAATTGCATCGGAATTAAATTCAAAAGGCACAATGCCGACTAAAGTACAAGAGGACTGGCACTCAAACTTTCTATGATTTCAACCTCTCCTGTGAGTCCAGTTTTAGATTCCGATGCTTCACTTCAGGTTTACTGTATCCCTTGGGCCTTCTTATTCACGATGAAACACAGAGTTTGCATCCGAATTTAATACAAAAGGCACAATGCCGACTTACGTGCAAGAGGACTGACACTCTAACTTTCTATGATTTGAACCTCTCCTGTGTGTCTAGTTTTAGATTCCGATGCTTCACTTCAGGTTTACTGTATCCCTTGGATTTTGTTATTGACGATGAAACACAGAAATAGCATCCGAATTTAATACAAATGGCCCAATGCCGACTTAAGTACAAGAGGACCGACACTCTCACTTTCTATGATTTGAACATCTCCTGCGAGTCCAGTTTTAGATTCCGATGCTTCACTTCAGGTTTGCTGTATCCCTTGAACCTGCTTATTGACGATGAAACACAGAAATTGCATCGGAATTAAATTCAAAAGGCACAATGCCGACTTAAGTACAAGAGGACTGACACTGAAACTTTCTATGATTTGAACCTCTCCTGTGGGTCCAGTTTTCGATTCCGATGCTTCACATCAGGTTTACTGTATCCCTTGGACCTTCTTATTGACGATGAAACACAGAGTTTGCATCCGAATTTAATACAAAAGGCACAATGCCGACTTAAGTACAAGAGGACTGACACTCAAACTTTTTATGATTTGAACCTCTCCTGTGATTCCAGTTTTAGATTTCGATGCTTCATTTCTGGTTTACTGTATCCCTTGGACCTTCTTATTGACGATGAAACACAGAGTTTGCATCCGAATTTAATACAAAAGACACAATTCCGACATAAGTACAAGAGGACTGACACTCGAACTTTCTATGATTTGAACCTCTCCTATGAGTTTAGTTTTAGATTCCGATGCTATACTTCAGGTTTACTGTTTCCCTTCGACCTTCTTATTGACGATAAAACACAGAAATTGCATCCGAATTTAATACAAACGGCACAATGGCGATTAAAGTACAAGAGGACTGACACTCTCACTTTCTATGATTTGAACCTCTCCTGTGAGCCCAGTTTTAGATTCCGGTGCTTCACTTCAGGTTTACTGTATACCTTGCACATTCTTATTGACGATGAAACACAGAAGTTGCATCGGAATTAAATTCAAAAGGCACCACGCCGACTTAAGTGCAAGAGGACTGACACTCTAACTTTCTATGCTTTGAACCTCTCCTGTGAGTCCAGTTTTAGATTCCGATGCTTCACTTCAGGTTTACTGTATCCCTTGGACCTTCTTATTGACGATGAAACACAGAATTTGCATCCGAATTTAATACAAATGGCACAATGCCGACTTACGTGCAATAGGACTGACACTCTAACTTTCTATGATTTGAACCTCTCCTGTGAGTCCAGTTTGGATTCGGATGCATCACTTCAGGTTTACTGTATCCCTTGGACCTTGTTATTGACGATGAAACACAGATATTGCTTCCGAATTTAATACAAATGGCACAATGCCGACTTAAGTACAAGAGGACTGTCACTCTTACTCTCTATGATTCGAACCTCTCCTGTGAGGTCAGTTTTAGATTCGGATGCTTCACTTCAGGTTAACTGTATCCCTTGGACCTTCTTATTCACGATGAAACACAGAGTTTGCATCCGAATGTAAGACAAAAGGCACAATGCCGACTTAAGTACAAGAGGACTGACACTCAAACTTTTTATGATTTGAACCTCTCCTGTGATTCCAGTTTTAGATTCCGATGCTTCATTTCAGGTTTACTGTATCCCTTGGACCTTCTTATCGACGATGAAACACAGAGTTCGCATCCGAATTTAATACAAAAGACACAATTCCGATTTAAGTACAAGAGGACTGACAATCTCACTTTCTATGATTTGAACCTCTCCTGTGAGCCCAGTTTTAGATTCCGGTGCTTCACTTCAGGTTTACTGTATACCTTGCACCTTCTTATTGACGATGAACCACAGACGTTGCATCGGAATTAAATTCAAAAGGCACCACGCCGACTTAAGTCAAGGGGACTGACACGCTAACTTTCTATGTTTTGAACCTCTCCTGTGAGTCCAGTTTTAGATTCCGATGCTTCACTTCAGGTTTACTGTATCCCTTGGATTTTCTTATTGACGATGAAACACAGAAATTGCAACTGAATTAAATTCAAAAGGCACAATGCCGACTTAAGTAAAAGAGGACTGACTCTCTCACTCTCTATGATTTGAACCTCTCCTGTGAGTCCAGTTTTAGATTCCTATGCTTCGCTTAAGGTTTACTGTATCCCTTGGACCATCTTATTGACGATGATACACAGAAATTGCATCGGAATTGAATTCAAAAAGGACAATGCCGACTTAAGTACAAGAGGACTGACACTCAAACTTTCTATGATTTGAACCTCTCCTGTGAGTCCAGTTTTAGATTCCGATGCTTCACTTCAGGTTTACTGTATCCCTTGGACCTTCTTATTCACGATGAAACACAGAGTTTGCATCCGAATTTAATACAAAAGGCACAATGCCGACTTACGTGCAAGAGGACAGATACTCTAACTTTGTATGATTTGAACCTCTCCTGTGTGTCTAGTTTTAGATTCCGATGCTTCACTTCAGGTTTACTGTATCCCTTGGATTTTCTTATTGAAGATGAAACACAGAAATTGCATCCGAATTTAATACAAATGGCACAATGCCGACTTAAGTACAAGAGGACTGACACTCTCACTTTCTATGATTTGAACCTCTCCTGTGAGTCCAGTTTTAGATTCCGATGCTTCACTTCAGGTTTACTGTATCCCTTGGACCTTCTTATTGACGATGAAACACAGAAATTGCATCCGAATTAAATACAAATGGCCCAATGCCGACTTAAGTACAAGAGGACCGACACTCTCACTTTCTATGATTTGAACATCTCCTGCGAGTCTAGTTTCAGATTCCGATGCTTCACTTCAGGTTTGCTGTATCCCTTGAACCTGCTTATTGACGTTGAAACACTGAAATTGCATCGGAATTAAATTCAAATGGCACAATGCTGACTTAAGTACAAGAGGACTGACACTCAAACTTTCTATGATTTGAACCTCTCCTGTGGGTCCAGCTTTCGATTCCGATGCTTCACATCAGGTTTACTGTATCCCTTGGACCTTCTTATTGACGATGAAACACAGAGTTTGCATCCGAATTTAATACAAAAGGCACAATGCCGACTTAAGTACAAGAGGACTGACACTCAAACTTTTTATGATTTGAACCTCTCCTGTGATTCCAGTTTTAGATTCCGATGCTTCATTTCTGGTTTACTGTATCCCTTGGACCTTCTTATTGACGATGAAACACAGAGTTTGCATCCGAATTTAATACAAAAGACACAATTCCGACTTAAGTACAAGAGGACTGACACACTAACTTCCTATGATTTGAACCTCTCCTATGAGTTTAGTTTTAGATTCCGATGCTATACTTCAGGTTTACTGTATCCCTTGGACCTTCTTATTGACGATGAAACACAGAAATTGCATCCGAATTTAATACAAATGGCACAATGCCGACTTAAGTACAAGAGGACTTTCACTCTCACTCTCTATGATTCGAACCTCTCCTGTGAGGTCAGTTTTAGATTCGGATGCTTCACTTCAGGTTAACTGTATCCCTTGGACCTTCTTATTGACGAAAAAACACAGAAATTGCATCCGTATTTAATACAAATGGCACAATACCGACTTAAGTACAAGAGGAGTGACACTCTAACTTTCTATGATTTGAACCTCTCCTGTGAGTCCAGTTTTAGATTCCGATGTTTCACTTCAGGTTTACTGTATCCCTTGGACCTTCTTATTGACTATGAATCACAGGAATTGCATCCGAATTTAATACAAATGGCACAATGCCGACTTAAGTACAAGAGGTCTGACACTCTCACTTTCTATGATTTGAACCTCTCCTGTGAGTCCAGTTTTAGATTTCGATGCTATACTTCAGGTTTACTGTATCCCTTTTACGTTCTTGTTGACGATGAAACACAGAAATTGCATCCGAATTTAATACAAAAGGAACAATGGCGACATAAGTACAAGAGGACTGAGACTCTCACTTTCTATGATTTGAACCTCTCCTGTGAGTCCAGTTTCAGATTCCGATGCTTCACTTCAGGTTTACTGTATCCCTTGGACCTTCTTATTGACGATGAAACACAGAAATTGCAACTGAATTAAATTCAAAGGGCACAATGCCGACTTAAGTAAAAGAGGTCTGACACTCTCACTCTCTATGATTTGAACCTCTCCTGTGAGTCCAGTTTTAGATTCCGATGCTTCGCTTAAGGTTTACTGTATCCCTTGGACCATCTTATTGACGATGATATACAGAAATTGCATCGCAATTAAATTCAAAAGGCACAATGCCGACTTAAGTACAAGAGGACTGGCACTCAAACTTTCTATGATTTGAACCTCTCCTGTGAGTCCAGTTTTAGATTCCGATGCTTCACTTCAGGTTTACTGTATCCCTTGGACCTTCTTATTCACGATGAAACACAGAGTTTGCATCCGAATTTAATACAAAAGGCACAATGCCGACTTACGTGCAAGAGGACTGACACTCTAACTTTCTATGATTTGAACCTCTCCTGTGTGTCTAGTTTTACATTCCGATGCTTCACTTCAGGTTTACTGTATCCCTTGGATTTTGTTATTGACGATGAAACACAGAAATTGCATCCGAATTTAATACAAATGGCCCAATGCCGACTTAAGTACAAGAGGACCGACACTGTCACTTTCTATGATTTGAACATCTCCTGCGAGTCCAGTTTTAGATTCCGATGCTTCACTTCAGGTTTGCTGTATCCCTTGAACCTGCTTATTGACGATGAAACACAGAAATTGCATCGGAATTAAATTCAAAAGGCACAATGCCGACTTAAGTACAGGAGGACTGACACTGAAACTTTCTATGATTTGAACCTCTCCTGTGGGTCCAGTTTTCGATTCCGATGCTTCACATCAGGTTTACTGTATCCCTTGGACCTTCTTATTGACGATGAAACACAGAGTTTGCATCCGAATTTAATACAAAAGGCACAATGCCGACTTAAGTACAAGAGGACTGACACTCAAACATTTTATGATTTGAACCTCTCCTGTGATTCCAGTTTTAGATTTCGATGCTTCATTTCTGGTTTAATGTATCCCTTGGACCTTCCTATTGACGATGAAACACAGAGTTTGCATCCGAATTTAATACAAAAGACACAATTCCGACTTAAGTACAAGAGGACTGACACTCGAACTTTCTATGATTTGAACCTCTCCTATGAGTTTAGTTTTAGATTCCGATGCTATACTTCAGGTTTACTGTATCCCTTCGACCTTCTTATTGACGATAAAACACAGAAATTGCATCCGAATTTAATACAAACGGCACAATGGCGACTAAAGTACAAGAGGACTGACACTCTCACTTTCTGTGATTTGAACCTCTCCTGTGAGCCCAGTTTTAGATTCCGGTGCTTCACTTCAGGTTTACTGTATACCTTGCACCTTCTTATTGACGATGAAACACAGAAGTTGCATCGGAATTAAATTCAAAAGGCACCACGCCGACTTAAGTGCAAGAGGACTGACACTCTAACTTTCTATGTTTTGAACCTCTCCTGTGAGTCCAGTTTTAGATTCCGATGCTTCACTTCAGGTTTACTGTATCCCTTGGACCTTCTTATTGACGATGAAACACAGAGTTTGCATCCGAATTTAATACAAAAGACACAATTCCGACTTAAGTACAAGAGGACTGACACACTAACTTTCTATGATTTGAACCTCTCCTATGAGTTTAGTTTTAGATTCCGATGCTATACTTCAGGTTTACTGTATCCCTTGGACTTTCTTATTGACGATGAAACACAGAAATTGCATCCGAATTTAATACAAATGGCACAATGCCGACTTAAGTACAAGAGGACTGTCACTCTTACTCTCTATGATTCGAACCTCTCCTGTGAGGTCAGTTTTAGATTCGGATGCTTTACTTCAGGTTAACTGTATCCCTTGGACCTTCTTATTGACGAAAAAACACAGAAATTGCATCCGTATTTAATACAAATGGCACAATACCGACTTAAGTACAAGAGGAGTGATACTCTAACTTTCTATGATTTGAACCTCTCCTGTGAGTCCAGTTTTAGATTCCGATGTTTCACTTCAGGTTTACTGTATCCCTTGGACCTTCTTATTGACTATGAATCACAGGAATTGCATCCGAATTTAATACAAATGGCAGAATGCCGACTTAAGTACAAGAGGTCTGACACTCTCACTTTCTACGATTCGAACCCCTCCTGTTTTAGATTCCGATCCTATACTTCAGGTTTACTGTATCCCTTGGACGTTCTTGTTGACGATCAAACACAGAAATTCCATCCGAATTTAATACAAATGGCACAATGGCGACTTAAGTACAAGAGGACTGAGACTCTCACTTTCTATGATTTGAACCTCTCCTGTGAGTCCAGTTTCAGATTCCGATGCTTCACTTCAGATTTACTGTATCCCTTGGACCTTCTTATTGACGATGAAACACAGAGTTTGCATCCGAATTTAATACAAAATGCACAATGCCGACTTAAGTACAAGAGGACTGACACTCAAATTTTTATGATTTGAACCTCTCCTGTGATTCCAGTTTTGGATTCCGATGCTTCATTTCAGGTTTACTGTATCCCTTGGACCTTCTTATCGACGATGAAACACAGAGTTTGCATCCGAATTTAATACAAAAGACACAATTCCGACTTAAGTACAAGAGGACTGACACTCTAACTTTCTATGATTTGAACCTCTCCTGTGAGCCCAGTTTTAGATTCCGATGCCATACTTCAGGTTTACTGTATCCCTTGGACCTTCTTATTAACGATGAAACACAGATATTGCATCTGAATTAAATTCAAAAGGCACCACGCCGATTTAAGTGCAAGAGGACTGACACTCTAACTTTCTATGTTTTGAACCTCTCCTGTGAGTCCAGTTTTAGATTCCGATGCTTCACTTCAGGTTTACTGTATCCCTTGGACCTTCTTATTGACGATGAAACACAGAATTTGCATCCGAATTTAATACAAAAGGCACAATGCCGACTTACGTGCAAAAGGACTGACACTCTTACTGTCTATGATTTGAACCTCTCCTGTGAGTCCAGTTTTGGATTCCGATGCTTCACTTCAGGTTTACTGTATCCCTTGGACCTTCTTATTGACGATCAAACACAGAAATTGCATCCGAATTTAATACAAATGGCACAATGCCGACTTAAGTACAAGAGGACTGTCACTCTTACTCTCTATGATTCGAACGTCTCCTGTGAGGTCAGTTTTAGATTCGGATGCTTCACTTCAGGTTAACTGTATCCCTTGGACCTTCTTATTGACGAAACAACACAGAAATTGCATCCGTATTCAATACAAATGGCACAATACCGACTTAAGTACAAGAGGAGTGACACTCTAACTTTCTATGATTTGAACCTCTCCTGTGAGTCCAGTTTTAGATTCCGATGTTTCACTTCAGGTTTACTGTATCCCTTGGACCTTCTTATTGACTATGAATCACAGGAATTGCATCCGAATTTATTACAAATGGCACAATGCCGACTTAGGTACAAGAGGTCTGTTACTCTCACTTTCTATGATTTGAACCTCCCCTGTGAGTCCAGTTTTAGATTCCGATGCTATACATCAGGTTTACTGTATCCCTTGGACGTTCTTGTTGACGATGAAACACAGAAATTGCATCCGAATTTAATACAAAAGGCACAATGGCGACTTAAATACAAAAGGACTGAGACTCTCACTTTCTATGATTTGAACCTCTCCTGTGAGTCCAGTTTCAGATTCCGATGCTCCACTTCAGGTTTACTGTATCCTTTGACCTTCTTATTGACGATGAAACACAGAAATTGCATCGGAATTAAATTCAAAAGGCACAATGCCGACTTAAGTAAAAGAGGACTGACACTCTCACTCTCTACGATTTGAACCTCTCCTGTGAGTCCAGTTTTAGATTCCGATGCTTCGCTTAAGATTTACTGTATCCCTTGGACCATCTTATTGACGATGATACACAGAAATTGCATCGGAATTAAATTCAAAAGGCACAATGCCGACTTAAGTACAAGAGGACTGACACTCAAACTTTCTATGATTTGAACCTCTCCTGTGAGTCCAGTTTTAGATTCCGATGCTTCACTTCAGGTTTACTGTATCCCTTGGACCTTCTTATTCACTATGAAACACAGAGTTTGCATCCGAAGTTAATACAAAGGGCACAATGCCGACTTACGTGCAAGAGCACTGACACTCTAACTTTCTATGATTTGAACCTATCCTGTGAGTCTAGTTTTAAATTCCAATGCTTCACTTCAGGTTATTGTATCCCTTGGACTTTCTTATTGAAGATGAAACACAGAAATTGCATCCGAATTTAATACAAATGGCACAATGCCGACTTAAGTACAAGAGGACTGACACTCTCACTTTCTATGATTTGAACCTCTCCTGTGAGCCCAGTTTTAGATTCCGATGCTATACTTCAGGTTTACTGTATCCCTTGGACCTTCTTATTGACGACGAAACACGGAAGTTGCATCGGAATTAAATTCGAAAGGCACCACGCCGACTTAAGTGCAAGAGGACTGACACTCTAACTTTCTATGCTTTGAACCTCTCATGTGAGTCCAGTTTTAGATTCTGATGCTTCACTTCAGGTTTACTGTATCCCTTGGACCTTCTTATTGACGATGAAACACAGAATTTGCATCCGAATTTAATACAAAAGGCACAATGCCGACTTACGTGCAAAAGGACTGACACTCTAACTTTCTATGATTTGAACCTCTCCTGTGAGTCCTGTTTTGGATTCCGATGCTTCACTTCAGGTTTACTGTATCCCTTGGACCTTCTTATTGACGATGAAACACAGAAATTGCATCCGAATTTAATACAAATGGCACAATGCCGACTTAAGTACAAGAGGACTGTCACTCTTACTCTCTATGATTCGAACCTCTCCTGTGAGGTCAGTTTTAGATTCTGATGCTTCACTTCAGGTTAACCGTATCCCTTGGACCTTCTTATTGACGAAAAAACACAGAAATTGCATCCGTATTTATTACAAATGGCACAATACCGACTTAAGTACAAGCAGGGTGACACTCTAACTTTCTATGATTTGAACCCCTCCTGTGAGTCCAGTTTTAGATTCCGATGTTTCACTTCAGGTTTACTGTATCCGTTGGACCTTCTTATTGACTATGAATCACAGGAATTGCATCCGAATTTAATACAAATGGCACAATGCCGACTTAAGTACAAGAGGACTGACACTCAAACTTTCTATGATTTGAACCTCTCCTCTGAGTCCAGTTTTAGATTCCGATGCTATACTTCAGGTTTACTGTACCCCTTGGACGTTCTTGTTCACGATGAAACACAGAAATTGCATCCGAATTTAATACAAAAGGCACAATGCCGACTTACGTGCAAGAGGACTGGCACTCTCACTTTCTATGATTTGACCCTCTCCTGTCAGTCAAGTTTTAGATTCCGATGCTTCACTTCAGGTTTACAGTATCCCATGGACCTTCTTATTGACGATGAAACACAGAAATTGCATCGGAATTAAATTCAAAACGCACAATGCTGCTTAAGTAAAGTGGACTGACACTCTCACTTTCTATGATTTCAACCTCTCCTGTGAGTCCAGATTTAGATTCCGATGCTTAACTTCAGGTTTACTGTATCCCTTGGACCTTCTTATTGACGATGAAACACAGAAATTGCATCGGAATGAAATTCAAAAATCACAATGCCGTCTTAAGTACAAGAGGACTGACACTCTAAATTTCTATGATTTGAACCTCTCCCGTGAGTCCAGTTTTAGATTCCGATGCTTCGCTTCAGGTTTACCGTATCCCTTGGACCTTCTTATTGACGATGAAACACAGAAATTGCATCCCAATTTAAAACAAAAGGCACAATACCGACTTAAGTACAAGAGGAGTAACACTATATCTATGATTTGAATCTCTCCTGTGAGTCCAGTTTTAGATTCCGATGCTTCACTTCAGGTTTACTGTATCCCTTGAACCTTCTTATTGACGATGAAACACAGAAGTTGGATCGGAATTAAATTCAAAAGCCACAATGCCGACTTAAGTAAAAAAGAACTGACACTCTCACTCTCTATGATTTGAACCTCTCCTGTGAGTCCAGTTTTAGATTCCGTTGCTTCGCTTAAGGTTTACTGTATCCCTTGGACCATCTTATGGACGATGATACACAGAAATTGCATCGGAATTAAATTCAAAATGCACAATGCCGACTTAAGTACAAGAGGACTGACACTCAAACTTTCTATGATTTGAACCTCTCCTGTGAGTCCAGTTTTAGATTCCGATGCTTCACTTCAGGTTTACTGTATCCCTTGGACCTTCTTATTCACGATGAAACACAGAGTTTGCATCCGAATTTAATACAAAAGGCCCAATGCCGACTTACGTGCAAGAGGACTGACACTCTAACTTTCTATGATTTGAACCTCTCCTGTGAGTCTAGTTTTAGATTCCGATGAATCACTTCAGGTTTACAGTATCCCTTGGACTTTCTTATTGAAGATGAAACACAGAAATTGCATCCGAATTTAATACAAATGGCACAATGCCGACTTAAGTACAAGAGGACTGACACTCTCACTTTCTATGATTTGAACCTCTCCTGTGAGTCCAGTTTTAGATTCCGATGCTTCACTTCAGGTTTACTGTATCCCTTGGACCTTCTTATTGACGATGAAACACAGAAATTGCACCCGAATTTAATACAAATGGCCCAATACCGACTTAAGTACAAGAGGACCGACACTCTCACTTTCTATGATTTGAACTTCTCCTGCGAGTCCAGTTTTAGATTCCGATGCTTCACTTCAGGTTTGCTGTATCCCTTGAACCTTCTTATTGACGATGAAACACAGAAATTGCATCGGAATTAAAATCAAAAGGCACAATGCCGACTTAAGTACAAGAGGACTGACACTCAAACTTTCTATGATTTGAACCTCTCCTGTGGGACCAGTTTTCGATTCCGATGCTTCACATCAGGTTTACTGTATCCCTTGGACCTTCTTATTCACGATGAAACACAAAAATTGCACCCGAATTTAATACAAATGGCACAATGCCGACTTAAGTACAAGAGGACTGACACTCTCACTTTCTATGATTTGAACCTCTCCTATTAGTCCAGTTTTAGATTCTGATGCTTCACTTCAGGTTTACTGTATCCCTTGGACCTTCTCATTGACGATGAAACACAGAAATCGCATCGGAATTAAATTCAAAACGCACAAAGCCGACTTAAGTAAAAGAGGACTGACCCTCTCACTTTCTATGATTTTAACCTCTCCTGTGAGTCCAGTTTTAACTTCTGATGCTTCACTTCAGGTTTACTGTCTCCCTTGGACCTTCTTATTGACGAAAAGACACAGAAATTGCATCCGTATTTAATACAAATGGCACAATACCGACTTAAGTACAAGAGGACTGACACTCTAACTTTCTATGATTTGAACCTCTCCTGTGAGTCCAGTTTTAGTTTCCGATTTTTCACTTCAGGTTTACTGTATCCGTTGGACCTTCTTATTGACTATGAATCACAGGAATTGCATCCGAATTTAATACAAATGGCACAATGCCGACTTAAGTACAAGAGGTCTGACACTCTCACTTTCTGTGATTTGACCCTCTCCTGTCAGTCAAGTTTTAGATTCCGATGCTTCACTTCAGGTTTACAGTATCCCATGGACCTTCTTATTGACGATGAAACACAGAAATTGCATCGGAATTAAATTCAAAATGCACAATGCTGCTTAAGTGAAAGTGGACTGACACTCTCACTTTCTATGATTTGAACCTCTCCTGTGAGTCCAGATTTAGATTCCAATGCTTAACTTCAGGTTTACTGTATCCCTTGGACCTTCTTATTGACGATGAAACACAGAAATTGCATCGGAATTAAATTCAAAAATCACAATGACGTCTTAAGTACAAGAGGACTGACACACTAAATTTCTATGATTTGAACCTCTCCCGTGAGTCCGGTTTTAGATTCCGATGCTTCACTTCAGGTTTACCGTATCCCTTGGACCTTCTTATTGACGATGAAACACAGAAATTGCATCCCGATTTAAAACAAAAGGCACAATACCGACTTAAGTACAAGAGGAGTGACACTATATCTATGATTTGAATCTCTCCTGTGAGTCCAGTTTTTGATTCCGATGCTTCACTTCAGGTTTACTGTATCCCTTGGACCTTCTTATTGACGATGAAACACAGAAATTGCATCGGAATTAAATTCAAAAGCCACAATGCCGACTTAAGTAAAAAAGAACTGACACTCTCACTCTCTATGATTTGAACCTCTCCTGTGAGTCTAGTTTTAGATTCCGATGCTTCACTTCAGGTTTACTGTATCCCTTGGACTTTCTTATTGAAGATGAAACACAGAAATTGCATCTGAATTCAATACAAATGGCACAATGCCGACTTAAGTACAAGAGGACTGACACTCTCACTTTCTATGATTTGAACCTCTCCTGTGAGTCCAGTTTTAGATTCCGATGCTTCACTTCAGGTTTACTGTATCCCTTGGACCTTCTTATTGACGATGAAACACAGAAATTGCATCCGAATTTAATACAAATGGCCCAATGCCGACTTAAGTACAAGAGGACCGACACTCTCACTTTCTATGATTTGAACATCTCCTGCGAGTCTAGTTTTAGATTCCGATGCTTCACTTCAGGTGTGCTGTATCCCTTGAACCTTCTTATTGACGATGAAACACAGAAATTGCATCGGAATTAAATTCAAAAGGCACAATGCCGACTTCAGTACAAGAGGACTGACACTCAAACTTTCTATGATTTGAACCTCTCCTGTGGGTCCAGTTTTCGATTCCGATGCTTCACATCAGGTTTACTGTATCCCTTGGACCTTCTTATTGACGATGAAACACAGAAATTGCACCCGAATTTAATACAAATGGCACAATGCCGACTTAAGTACAAGATGACTGACACTCTCACTTTCTACGATTTGAACCTCTCCTGTTAGTCCAGTTTTTGATTCTGATGCTTCACTTCAGGTTTACTGTATCCCTTGGACCTTCTTATTGACGATGAAACACAGAAATTGCATCGGAATTA
Source organism: Schistocerca americana (assembly GCF_021461395.2). Taxonomy (NCBI): domain Eukaryota; kingdom Metazoa; phylum Arthropoda; class Insecta; order Orthoptera; family Acrididae; genus Schistocerca; species Schistocerca americana. Next base: position 221,151,823 of record NC_060127.1, read on the forward strand.
AATTCAAAACGCACAAACCCGACTTAAGTAAAAGAGGACTGACCCTCTCACTTTCTATGATTTTAACCTCTCCTGTGAGTCCAGTTTTAACTTCTGATGCTTCACTTCAGGTTTACTGTCTCCCTTGGACCTTCTTATTGACGAAGAATCACAGAAATTGCATCCGATTTTAATACAAAAGTCACAATGCCGACGTAAGTACAAGAGGACTGATACTCTAACTTTCTATGATTTGAACCTCTCCTGTGAGTCCAGTTATAGATTCCGATGCTTCACTTCAGGTTTACTGTATCCCTTGGACCTTCTTATTGACGAGGAAACACAGAAATTGCATCGGAATTAAATTCAAAACGCACAAACCCGACTTAAGTAAAAGAGGACTGACCCTCTCACTTTCTATGATTTTAACCTCTCCTGTGAGTCCAGTTTTAACTTCTGATGCTTCACTTCAGGTTTACTGTCTCCCTTGGACCTTCTTATTGACGAAGAATCACAGAAATTGCATCCGAATTTAATACAAAAGGCACAATACCGACTTAAGTACAAGAGGAGAGACACTCTAACTCTCTATGATTTGAACCTCCCCTGTGAGTCCAGTTTTAGATTCTGATGCTTCACTTCAGGTTTACTGTATCCCTTGGATCTTCGTATTGACGAAGAATCACAGAAATTGCATCCGATTTTAATACAAAAGTCACAATGCCGACTTAAGTAGATGAGGACAGACACGCTCACTTTCTATGATTGGAACCTCTCCTGTGAGTCCAGTTTTAGATTCCGTTGCTTCACTTTAGTTTTACTGTATCCCTTGGACCTTCTTATTGAAGATGAAACACAGAAAGTGCATCCGAATTTAATACAAATGGCACAATGCCGACTTAAGTACAAGAGGACTGACACTCTCATTTTCTATGGTTTGAACGTCTCCTGTCAGTCCATTTTTAGATTGCGATGCTTCACTTCAGGTTTACTGTATCCCTTGGACCTTCTTATTGACGACGAAACACAGAAATTGCATCCGAATTTAATACAAATGGCACAATGCCGACTTAAGTACAAGAGGACTGACACTCTCACTTTCTATGATTTGAACCTCTCCTGTGAGTCCGGTTTTAGATTCCGATGCTTCACTTCAGGTTTACTGTATATATTGCACCTTTTTATTGATGATGAAACATAGAAATTGCATCGGAAGTTAATACAAAAGGCACAATGATGACCTAAGTAAAAGAGGAGTGACACTCAAACTTTCTATGATTTGAACCTCTCCTGTCAGACCAGTTTTAGATTCCGATGCTTCACTTCAGGTTTATTGTATCCCTTGGACCTTCTTATTGACGATGAAACACAGAAATTGCATCGGAATTAAATTCAAAAATCACAATGCCGACTTAAGTACAAGAGGACTGACACTCTAACTTTCTATGATTTGAACCTTTCCTGTGAGTCCAGTTTTAGATTCCGATGCTTCACTTCAGGTTTACTGTATCCCTTGGACCTTCTTATTGACGATGAAACACAGATATTGCATCCGAATTCAATACAAAGGCACAATGGCGACTTAAGTACAAGAGGACTGACACTCTCCCTTTCTATGATTTGAACCTCTCCTGTGAGTCCACTTTTACATTCCGATGCTTATCTTCATGTTTCTGTTTCCCTTGGACCTTCTTATTGACGATGAAACATAGAAATTGCATTCGAATTTAATACAAATGACACAATGCCGACATAAGTAAAAGAGGACTGACACTCTAACTTTCTATGATTTGAACCTCTCCTGTGGGTCCAGTTTTAGATTCCGATGCTTCTCTACAGGTTTTGCTGTATCCCTTGGACCTTCTTATTGACGATGAAACACAGAAATTGCATCTGAATTTAATACAAAAGGCAGAATACCGACTTAAGTACAAGGGGAGTGACACTCTAACTTTCTATGATTTGAACCTCTCCTGTGAGTCCAGTTTCAGATTCCGATGCTTCACTTCAGGTTTACTGTATACCTTGTACCTTCTTATTGACGATGAAACACAGGGTTTGCATCCGAATCTAATACAAAAGGCACAATGCCGACTTAAGTGCAAGAGGACTGGCACTCTCACTTTCTATGATTTGACCCTCTCCTGTCAGTCAAGTTTTAGATTCCGATGCTTCACTTCAGGTTTACAGTATCCCATGGACCTTCTTATTGACGATGAAACACAGAAATTGCATCGGAATTAAATTCAAAACGCACAATGCTGCTTAAGTAAAGTGGACTGACACTCTCACTTTCTATGATTTCAACCTCTCCTGTGAGTCCAGATTTAGATTCCGATGCTTAACTTCAGGTTTACTGTATCCCTTGGACCTTCTTATTGACGATGAAACACAGAAATTGCATCGGAATGAAATTCAAAAATCACAATGCCGTCTTAAGTACAAGAGGACTGACACTCTAAATTTCTATGATTTGAACCTCTCCCGTGAGTCCAGTTTTAGATTCCGATGCTTCGCTTCAGGTTTACCGTATCCCTTGGACCTTCTTATTGACGATGAAACACAGAAATTGCATCCCAATTTAAAACAAAAGGCACAATACCGACTTAAGTACAAGAGGAGTAACACTATATCTATGATTTGAATCTCTCCTGTGAGTCGAGTTTTAGATTCCGATGCTTCACTTCAGGTTTACTGTATCCCTTGAACCTTCTTATTGACGATGAAACACAGAAGTTGGATCGGAATTAAATTCAAAAGCCACAATGCCGACTTAAGTAAAAAAGGACTGACACTCTCACTCTCTATGATTTGAACGTCTCCTGTGAGTCCAGTTTTAGATTCCGTTGCTTCGCTTAAGGTTTACTGTATCCCTTGGACCATCTTATGGACGATGATACACAGAAATTGCATCGGAATTAAATTCAAAATGCACAATGCCGACTTAAGTACAAGAGGACTGACACTCAAACTTTCTATGATTTGAACCTCTCCTGTGAGTCCAGTTTTAGATTCCGATGCTTCACTTCAGGTTTACTGTATCCCTTGGACCTTCTTATTCACGATGAAACACAGAGTTTGCATTTGAATTTAATACAAAAGGCACAATGCCGACTTACGTGCAAGAGGACTGACACTCTAACTTTCTATGATTTGAACCTCTCCTGTGAGTCTAGTTTTAGATTCCGATGCCTCACTTCAGGTTTACAGTATCCCTTGGACTTTCTTATTGAAGATGTAACACAGAAATTGCATCCGAATTTAATAAAAATGGCACAATGCCGACTTAAGTACAAGAGGACTGACACTCTCACTTTCTATGATTTGAACCTCTCCTGTGAGTCCAGTTTTAGATTCCGATGCTTCACTTCAGGTTTACTGTATCCCTTGGACCTTCTTATTGACGATGAAACACAGAAATTGCACCCGAATTTAATACAAATGGCCCAATACCGACTTAAGTACAAGAGGACCGACACTCTCACTTTCTATGATTTGAACTTCTCCTGCGAGTCCAGTTTTAGATTCCGATGCTTCACTTCAGGTTTGCTGTATCCCTTGAACCTTCTTATTGACGATGAAACACAGAAATTGCATCGGAATTAAAATCAAAAGGCACAATGCCGACTTAAGTACAAGAGGACTGACACTCAAACTTTCTATGATTTGAACCTCTCCTGTGGGACCAGTTTTCGATTCCGATGCTTCACATCAAGTTTACTGTATCCCTTGGACCTTCTTATTCACGATGAAACACAAAAATTGCACCCGAATTTAATACAAGTGGCACAATGCCGACTTAAGTACAAGAGGACTGACACTCTCACTTTCTATGATTTGAACCTCTCCTATTAGTCCAGTTTTAGATTCTGATGCTTCACTTCAGGTTTACTGTATCCCTTGGACCTTCTTATTGACGATGAAACACAGAAATCGCATCGGAATTAAATTCAAAACGCACAAAGCCGACTTAAGTAAAAGAGGACTGACCCTCTCACTTTCTATGATTTTAACCTCTCCTGTGAGTCCAGTTTTAACTTCTGATGCTTCACTTCAGGTTTACTGTCTCCCTTGGACCTTCTTATTGACGAAAAGACACAGAAATTGCATCCGTATTTAATACAAATGGCACAATACCGACTTAAGTACAAGAGGACTGACACTCTAACTTTCTATGATTTGAACCTCTCCTGTGAGTCCAGTTTTAGTTTCCGATTTTTCACTTCAGGTTTACTGTATCCGTTGGACCTTCTTATTGACTATGAATCACAGGAATTGCATCCGAATTTAATACAAATGGCACAATGCCGACTTAAGTACAAGAGGTCTGACACTCTCACTTTCTGTGATTTGAACCTCTCCTGTGAGTCCAGTTTTAGATTCCGATGCTATACTTCAGGTTTACTGTATCCTTGGACGTTCTTGTTGACGATGAAACACAGAAATTGCATCCAAATTTAATACAAAAGGCACAATGGCGACTTAAGTACAAGAGGACTGAGACTCTCACTTTCAATGATTTGAACCTCTCCTGTGAGTCCAGTTTCAGATTCCGATGCTTCACTTCAGGTTTACTGTATTCCTTGTACCTTCTTATTGACGATGAAACACAGGGTTTGCATCCGAATCTAATACAAAAGGCACAATGCCGACTTAAGTGCAAGAGGACTGACACTCCCACTTTCTATGATTTGACCCTCTCCTGTCAGTCAAGTTTTAGATTCCGATGCTTCACTTCAGGTTTACAGTATCCCATGGACCTTCTTATTGACGATGAAACACAGAAATTGCATCGGAATTAAATTCAAAATGCACAATGCTGCTTAAGTGAAAGTGGACTGACACTCTCACTTTCTATGATTTGAACCTCTCCTGTGAGTCCAGATTTAGATTCCAATGCTTAACTTCAGGTTTACTGTATCCCTTGGACCTTCTTATTGACGATGAAACACAGAAATTGCATCGGAATTAAATTCAAAAATCACAATGACGTCTTAAGTACAAGGGGACTGACACACTAAATTTCTATGATTTGAACCTCTCCCGTGAGTCCGGTTTTAGATTCCGATGCTTCACTTCAGGTTTACCGTATCCCTTGGGCCTTCTTATTGACGATGAAACACAGAAATTGCATCCCGATTTAAAACAAAAGGCACAATACCGACTTAAGTACAAGAGGAGTGACACTATATCTATGATTTGAATCTCTCCTGTGAGTCCAGTTTTTGATTCCGATGCTTCACTTCAGGTTTACTGTATCCCTTGGACCTTCTTATTGACGATGAAACACAGAAATTGCATCGGAATTAAATTCAAAAGCCACAATGCCGACTTAAGTAAAAAAGGACTGACACTCTCACTCTCTATGATTTGAACCTCTCCTGTGAGTCTAGTTTTAGATTCCGATGCTTCACTTCAGGTTTACTGTATCCCTTGGACTTTCTTATTGAAGATGAAACACAGAAATTGCATCTGAATTCAATACAAATGGCACAGTGCCGACTTAAGTACAAGAGGACTGACACTCTCACTTTCTATGATTTGAACCTCTCCTGTGAGTCCAGTTTTAGATTCCGATGCTTCACTTCAGGTTTACTGTATCCCTTGGACCTTCTTATTGACGATGAAACACAGAAATTGCATCCGAATTTAATACAAATGGCCCAATGCCGACTTAAGTACAAGAGGACCGACACACTCACTTTCTATGATTTGAACATCTCCTGCGAGTCTAGTTTTAGATTCCGATGCTTCACTTCAGGTGTGCTGTATCCCTTGAACCTTCTTATTGACGATGAAACACAGATATTGCATCGGAATTAAATTCAAAAGGCACAATGCCGACTTAAGTACAAGAGGACTGACACTCAAACTTTCTATGATTTGAACCTCTCCTGTGAGTCCAGTTTTAGATTCCGATGTTTCACTTCAGGTTTACTGTATGCCTTGCACCTTCATATTGACGATGAAACACAGAAATTGCATCGGAAATAAATTCAAAAGACACAATGCCGACTTAAGTACAAGAGGACTGACACTCTCACTTTCTATGATTTGAACCTCTCCTGTGAGTCCGGTTTTAGATTCCGATGCTTCACTTCAGGTTTACTGTATATATTGCACCTTTTTATTGATGATGAAACATAGAAATTGCATCGGAAGTTAATACAAAAGGCACAATGATGACTTAAGTAAAAGAGGAGTGACACTCAATCTTTCTATGATTTGAACCTCTCCTGTCAGACCAGTTTTAGATTCCGATGCTTCACTTCAGGTTTATTGTATCCCTTGGACCTTCTTATTGACGATGAAACACAGAAATTGCATCGGAATTAAATTCAAAAATTACAATGCCGACTTAAGTACAAGAGGACTGACACTCTAACTTTCTATGATTTGAACCTTTCCTGTGAGTCCAGTTTTGGATTCCGATGCTTCACTTCAGGTTTACTGTATCCCTTGGACCTTCTTATTGACGATGAAACACAGATATTGCATCCGAATTCAATACAAAGGCACAATGGCGACTTAAGTACAAGAGGACTGACACTCTCCCTTTCTATGATTTGAACCTCTCCTGTGAGTCCACTTTTACATTCCGATGCTTATCTTCATGTTTCTGTTTCCCTTGGACCTTCTTATTGACGATGAAACATAGAAATTGCATTCGAATTTAATACAAATGACACAATGCCGACATAAGTAAAAGAGGACTGACACTCTAACTTTCTATGATTTGAACCTCTCCTGTGGGTCCAGTTTTAGATTCCGATGCTTCTCTTCAGGTTTTGCTGTATCCCTTGGACCTTCTTATTGACGATGAAACACAGAAATTGCATCTGAATTTAATACAAAAGGCAGAATACCGACTTAAGTACAAGGGGAGTGACACTCTAACTTTCTATGATTTGAACCTCTCCTGTTAATCCAGTTTTAGATTCCGATGCTTCACTTCTGGTTTACTGTAACTCTTGCACCTTCTTATTGACTTTGAATCACAGGAATTGCATCCGAATTTATTAAAATGGCACAATGCCGACTTAAGTACAAGAGGACCGACACTCTCACTTTCTATGATTTGAACCTCTCCTGCGAGTCCAGTTTTAGATTCCGATGCTACACGCCAGGTTTGCTGTATCCCGTGGACCTTCTTATTGACGATGAAACACAGAAATTGCATCGGAATTAAATTCAAAAGGCACAATGCCGACTTAAGTAAAAGAGGACTGACACTCTCACTTTCTTTGATTTAAATCTCTCCTGTGAGTCCAGTTTTAGATTCCGATGCGTCGCTTAAGGTTTACTGTATCCCTTGGACCTTCTTATTGACGACGAAACACAGAAATTGCATCCGAATTTAATACAAAAGGCAGAATACCGACTTAAGTACAAGAGGAGTGACACTATATCTATGATTTGAATCTCTCCTGTGAGTCCAGTTTTAGATTCCGATGCTTCACTTCAGGTTTACTGTATCCCTTGGACCTTCTTATTGACGATGAAACACAGAAATTGCATCCGAATTTAATACAAATGGAACAATGCCGACTTAAGTACAAGAGGACTGACACTCAAACTTTCTATGATTTGAACCTCTCCTGTGATTCCAGTTTTAGATTCCGATGCTTCACTTCAGGATTACTGTATCTCTTGGACCTTCTTATTGACGATGAAACACAGAGTTTGCATCCGAATTTAATACAAAAGGAACAATTCCGACTTAAGTACAAGAGGACAAACACTCTAACTTTCTATGATTTCAACCTCTCCTGTGAGTCCAGTATTAGATTCCAATGCCATACTTCTGGTTTACTGTTTCCCTTGGACCTTCTTATTGACGATGAAACACAGAAATAGCACCCGAATTTAATACAAACGGCACAATGGCGACTAAAGTACAAGAGGACTGACACTTTCACTTTGTATGATTTGAACCTCTCCTGTGAGCCCAGTTTTAGATTCCGGTGCTTGACTTCAGGTTTACTGTATACCTTG